>NC_025993.2:93914359-93944579 GCF_000442705.2 Elaeis guineensis | reverse complement strand
TTCGCCCGGGCTCCTACGGGAGCCAGACCTCGTCTCCAGCTCCAGCTGCGGGAAGGTTTCACCCGGACTCCTACGAGAGCCGGACCTGATTCCCAACTCCGACTGCAGGCGGACTTCGCCCGGACTCCTACGGGAGCCGGGCTCCACCCACGACTTCAGCTATAGGTAACTATGTCCGGACTCCTACGGGAGCCAGACTTCACCCTAACTCCAATGCAGGAAGACTCAGCCTGAACCCCTACGGGGTCGGATCTTGTCTCGCGACTCTAGCTGCGGGAAGACTCCATCCGGACTTCCATGGGAGCCGGATCTCGTCCTCGACTTCAACTGAAGGAAGACTTCATTCGAACTCTTACGAAAGCTAGACTCTGGGCTCCTCTCAAACAGGTAGCTAACCACCTCTCTCCGCCAGACACTCCAGCCGAGCTTCAGCCGACAGGCCTGCACTCTCTGGCGTGGCCACAGTAATGGCCATGACTCTGCTCCATTTCCTGCGATGAATTCCGCCATGGCTCCATTACTCCCTGGCCAACCGCTATGATGCACATGATCCTGCTCCACTTCCTGCGATGGATATCGCGCGATTCCTTCCATCCTCTGGCAAGTCACGACAACGGACGCCGCTCCACTCCCCACGACAGACTCCAGTGGCAGTCCCGGTGATAGCCACGATTTCGCTCCACTACTCTTCGCAAAACTCCTCCTGACTCTGGGCGGCCGCTGCCGGACGAACGGTTACAGACATCGTTATCAGTCTGTTGCTCCTCTACCTATAAAAGGGGGACCCCAGATACGTTATCTCTAAGCTCTCATTTTTACCTAGAAACTCTGCTAAAATTTTCGTTCGAGCACTCCATTCTTGTTGAGGTAGAGAACTGACTTGAGTGTCGGAGGATCTTGCCGGAGCACCCCACCTCCGGTTTAGACTTCCTTTGCAGGTCCCGGCGGTGACCGTGCATCCTCGACTCCAGCTTCTCCGGCGCAGGCAGATTTTTACACCAATAGTAAACTTGAATTAAAAGCTTCTTGAATGCTTTGAGTGGGCTCTTGCTTAGAGCTGAAATGTATGCTTGAAATCCTTTTTAAAACCCTTCTCTTTTTGCTTCTTGTTTTTCTCTGTTATTTTTGATTCCCTCCTTTTAGCTCTCTTTTTATAACTTCAAATAATGGTGGAGAGTAATCTGGCCTGAAATAGAGCCGTTAGAGCACATTAAATGAGCATTAAATATAATTGAAATAGATTAAAACTAGCCGTTGCGAAACTTTCCCGTCACAGGGTCGACTCATAGGATCGACTCATGCTCATGGGTCGACTCATGCTCATGGGTCGACCTCTATGGAACAGAACAGAAAATGACTGTTCTATATTTTGGCCTGCAAAGCAGCAGAGGTCGACTCATAGGGTCGACTCACAGAGAGTGCCAGCCAAAATTTTCTGCGTGTCGTTCAGCTCTTTAAGCCATGAGTCAACTCATGAGTCGACTCAAAAATAAAAAACTTGGTTTTCTTGCAAAATATACTTTCAAAAATGTTAAAATTTTCTCTAGTAGACTGCTCGTCTTTTGTTCTTGCTCTTGAGGCTTCTGAATCAGGTATTGATAAAATTATGATTTTGCTCCTGAAATACAATAAGTCTTTTCCAAGCCAAGATCATTAGTAATCCCCTCAAATACTTTGTAATCATCAAAATCAATTCAAGGAGCAACATCTTTCCTTTTTGATGATGATAAAATACTTGAACAAAAGCATATATAAAGCATTGAACATGAATTTTAAATTTATAAAGATGCATACTTAAATATCATAGCCAAGTATTGGAACGAAATGCATCATAAGCAGTTTTAAGACAGATTTGAAATTTGTTATAAATTTAAATTTTGATTATAAATTTAAAATTTGCTTATAAATTTGAAAATTTTGCTTATAGTTCAATCTGTATTGCTCTTATTGCTCAATCTCGATTTTGATTTTTGGATTTTGCTCAATCTCCTCAATCTCAATCTTAATGTTCAATCTTTACTGCTCTTATTGCTTACTGCTCTTTTGCTTTGCTCAATCTCATCAATCTTGATTCTCTACTCCCCTTTTTGACAGCATCAATTGAGATTCTGTACTCCCCCTTTTTGAATATATTTTCTATTCCTTTCTTGTGATGGGATCAATTTTACTTCTTTAGCTTCCCTCTTTAATTGCTTGTTTCTGTATTGCTTATTGTTTTACTCCCCCTCAATATAGTAATTGTAAAAGATATATATCAATTTGCTCATTGAAAAGATATTGCTATTCAAGTATTTCAGAATTTAAAGTATCTTCAAGTTGATCACATTTAGAGATATTCATTGAAAGTCAAAGTGTATATATATATTCAAAGATGAGTGAGTACAAAGATGTTTTAATACATAAGTGTTGACTTAGAGTACAAAAGACATGGATAGAAACTATCCAAAAGTCGAACAGTCAACATTGCATTACATGGCCTACAAGATAGATCCTAGACAAAACTAAAGAAAAAGACTGACTACACTGGATCTAGTAGATATTATGACTGGATGGATCAGAGTCTAATGAATCAAAGATGGGGTGAGGAGATGAAGGATCACGACCATGGGCTTGACCTCGACCGCGTCTACCTCTGCCATGGGTAGAGGTGCAGCACGAGTGGAGGGTGAGAGGATCCTGAAGGCTGAGAAGCAAAGGACTATGCTACAAGTGATAGTCTGATGGTATCCAGAAGGTTTAGAGCTCTCGAAATAGATTATAGCAGTGCAGTAAACTGAGTGGAAGCATGCTCACTAGAGCCCCTGATCTCTCTCCTCAAAAATCAAAGCCACTCTCCAAGACTCCTCGCAGTCGGCTGCCTGCCAGATAGTCTGAGACCTCAGTGATGTCCTCATGTGGCTGTGGATGGGCCAAAGCTAGCATTTGCCTTTGCAAGTTGAATTCTCTGTCAATCAGTCTCACTACACAACCCTCAAGCTGCTCGATGCGAACTGACTGATCAAAATCATCTGAAACACAGTGGAGATGTGGGGGATCAGTGTCTGATCAAATACATCGTGAGATGTCAATCTTTGAGCAAAAGCTGAAGTACCCATCTAACGAGATAATATGGAAGCTACGTGCTGAGATATCATCTCTATCTGATCATCAGTCAATCTGATCTCTGAAGGATGTGCTCTGCTGTCCGACTATTGAACTGAAGTGTGCCTCTCACAGACTCTGACGCCCAGCCTCATGGTCAGAAATAAACTGAATATCTGGAGATATAGCCTGTGATCATGGAGAGGTGATGATGGTCCTTCCTCCTCTACTCTATCCTCAGCTCTCTCTTCTACACCCTTTGTCCAACCACCATCAGTCATGGAAATCCCATGCGGTGCAGAGTATGGCAGTTGATAGTGTCGGAGTGAGAAAGTCTAGCTACTATCTCCTCCTCAAAGCTAACTCCCAACCTCCTGAAACCTAAAGTGAGAGCCATATCGAAAGGCAAATGTGTCTTGGACCTATTCAAGGTCTCTCTCATAGCTTCATCATCAATGCCGGGAGGTTCAGGGGGGTTTTGAGTAATAACTTGATGCATAATGTAGATGTCCCGGTCAGAGAGGAGATCATGTCTACCACTTCTAGGAACGAATAACTTAGTTACCATTTGGTGTAGTAGCCTCATCTCAATGGAAAGGATCTTGGCCTCTAATTTATTTAGGCTTCCAGTGAAGGTTCTTCCTAGAATAGCATTTATTCCCTCCTCCTTAACTGAAAGTTTCATGTTTGTGTATCCCTCACAGGATAAATGAAGAATTTCTCCAAAAGCATAGGATCAAGGCTAATTTCTATACCCTTTATTGTGGATTTTACTGTTTCATTGCTATATCTCAAATTCAGATAAAATTCTCTAACAAGATCCACATAAGTATTTTCTTTTAGGGAGCAGTAGAATTCCCAACCTTGATCCTTAATTTTGATCCGATAGAGAATCCCTCCTTACCAAAAAATCTGAAATCAATATTTTTGCCGGGCTCTACCTTCCTATCGGAGAGGGGTATCTTACTGGGGCTAATTGGAGATCGAGATGTAGCTGGAGCAGATGCAGGAGCAGGGTTTGAAGCTGATGTGGTCCCGGTTGCTTGTCTCTTCCGACGCACACTTTCTTCCAAACCGTGAACTGATTTTCTCCTCTGTGGAAGCTTCATTTTCGGAGCCATTTGCACAACCAGAGCTAGCAAGGATCTTAGGAGAGCAAATGTGTGGAGAGATAAAAGGTTTTTGGAGAAGGGTAAGGATTTTGAAGAAGAGGAGTGCTGATTTGGAGAAGACGGGTAGAGTCTAGGGCAAGCTCGACTCACTCCAAATGAAGAAGGAGAAAAGGGAGGAGCTTGGTTCCAAGAGGGCGATTTTGAGAATGAGAGATGGTGGGAGAAGAGTTTTTAGGAGAAGAACTTGGGTTTGAGGAAGAAGAGAGGGAGTCTTTTGGCTTGGTGGAAGGAAGAAGACGAAGAGTTGGGTCGCTCAAGGGAGGTTTTCCAACAAAAGAAAATGCCTGAAAAATTTGGTCAAAAATTACAAGTTTACCGTAGGGTCGACTCATGGCACAGAGAAATTCAGAAAATGATGAAACAATTTCAAAAAAATTTAAAATATTAGGAGAAGGATGTATACCCAAAAATTGATTATGAGAATGATTATTTTGGGCATTTGAGCTCAAAAAAATGAGAATTAAGCTAAAAGAATTTTTGATATTGATACCTTGAAATCAGAGAGACACTTAAGCAGATGGATCAAGGATTCTTAGTTCTCTCCTAATTTCATAAATCTATCTTCACTTAAGGTCTTTGTAAAGATGTCAGCTAATTATCTTTCAGTACAAACATAGTCAAGAATTATGTCTTTATTTTGGACATGTTCTCTTATGAAATGATGCCTAATTTCAATATGTTTTGACCTAGAATGTTGAATTGGATTTTTAGTGAGATTTATAGCACTAGTGTTATCACATCTTATGGGAGTTTCATTAAGTTTGATACCAAAATCTTCAAGTTGTTGCTTAATCCACAAGATTTGAGTACAACAACTTCGATTGCAATGTATTCGGCCTCGACCGTAGACAGTGCTACTGAATTTTGTTTCTTGCTAAACTAAGAGATTAGGTTTACTCCAAGAAATTGGCAAGTTCCACTAGTACTTTTTCTATCTAATTTACATCCAACAAAATCGACATCTGAATATCCTATTAAATCAATTAATGAGTCCTTAGAATACCATAATCCTAGAGTTTGTGTACCATTTAAATATCTAAGGATTCTTTTAACAGCATTCAAGTGTGATTCTTTTGGATTTGATTGAAATCGAGCACACAGGCAAACACTAAACATGATATCAGGTCTACTAGCAGTTAAATATAACAGAGAACCAATCATGTCTCATAAAATTTTAAGTCTACACTCTTACCTTCTTCGTCCTTGTCAAGCTTACATGTTGGGCTCATGGTGTGCCAATCGGCTTGGAGTTCTCCATTCCAAATTCTTGAGCAATTCTTTTGTGTACTTACTTTGGGTGATGGAGATTCCTTCCTTTGTTTGTTTGATTTGGAGTCCGAAGAAGAATGTATGTTCCCCATCATGCTCATCTCGAACTCCCCCTGCATGAGCTTTGCAAAATCTTGACAAAGAGTTTCATTAGTAGACTCAAAATAATGTCATCAACATATATTTGTATAACTAATATATCATCTTAATTTTTTTAATGAATAGGGTTGTGTCTACATTTTCTCTTGAAAAATCATTATTAAGTAAAAATTTGCTTAGCCTTTCATACCAAGCCCTGGGTGCTTCTTTCAAACCATATAGAGCTTTATTTAATTTAAAATATGATTGAGAAAAGCATGATTTTCAAAATCTGGGGATTATTCTACATAGACTTCTTTAGCAATATATCCATTTAAAAAGGTACTTTTGACATCTATTTAGAATAATTTAAATTTTTAAAGCAAGCATAAGCAAGTAGATGTCTAATGCCTCTAATCTAGCAACAGGTGCAAAGGTCTCATCAAAATCAATTTCTTCTTCTTGATTATAACCTTTTGCAACTAATCTTGCCTTATTTCTTATCACATTTTCATGTTCATCCAATTTATTCCTATTACCCATTTTGTGCCAATTATTGAGTAGTTTTTAGGTCTTGATACTAAGGTCCATACATTATTTCTTTCAAATTGATTAAGTTCTTCTTGCATTGCATAATCCAATTATAATCTTTTTCAGCTTCGTCTATAATTTTAGGTTCAAAATGAGAGACAAAGGCACAATGATTGAATGCATATTTAAGAGAAGAACGAGTTCTTATCCCATGTGTAGGATCACAATGATAGTTCCTTGGGGTGATTGTGATCATACCTCCATTCTTTGGGTAGATGGTTTGTACCTTGAGCTTGTTCTTGTCATTCTTCACCTTCCTCATCTTTTGTCTTCATGTTCTTCATCATCTTGAATTGTTGAATCTTTTAGAGTGATCCCTTCATCCCTTCTATAAGTGGATCTGCATCATCAAAACCTTCATTCTTCTTTGAAGGAAGATCGTTGGTTTCATCAAAGACAACATGTATTGGATCCTCTACTACTAAGGTTCTTTTTGTTGAAAAACTCTAAAGGCTTTACTAGAAGAGGAGTAACCAAGAAAAATTGCTTCATCAGATTTTGCATCAAACTTTCCTAGTCTTTTTTTACCATTATTTAACACAAAACATCGGCAACAAAAATATTAAAAATATGCAATATTTGGTTTTTCTTCCTTTCCAAAGCTCATAGGGAGTTTTCTTTAAAATTTGTCTAATTGAGGCACGATTTAATATGTAACATGCTGTGTTAATAGCTTCCACCCAAAAGTATCTTGGAAGTTGCTTTCACATAGCATGGTACGAAATATTTTTCAAGGATTCTATTTTTTTTTCTACTACCCCATTTTGTTGGGGTGTCCTAGGTGCTGAAAAATTATAGCCTATTCCTTTTTTCATCACAAAAACTTTTTTAAATCTTGATTTCAAATTCGTTCTATGATCACTTCGAATATTTTGAATTGAAAAATCTTTCTCATTTGTGACTTTTCGATAAAATTTAGAGAAAACTTGAAAAGTTTCATCCTTGTGTGCCAAAAAGAAAAACCCATGTAAAATGAGAGAAATCATCAATAATAACAAAACCATATCGTTTTCCTCCTAAACTAGTAGGTCTGGTAGATCCAAATAAATCCATATGCAATAGTTCTAATGGCCTAGAAGTTGAAACAATTTTTAGATTTGAGTGAAACTCTATTTGTTTACCTAGTTGGCATGCATCACAAATTCTATCATTTTCAAAATTTAATTTGGGTAAACCAATAACCAATTCCTTCTTAACGAGTTTTGAAAGTGAGTGCATGGCTAATATGTGCAAGCCTACGATGCCAAAGCCAACTAGTTTATTAATCTTGGCATTCAAGGATACTAGGCATTGCATGTTTATTTTGGAAAGATCATTCAAATCTACCATATAAACATTGCCATGTCTATGCCCAACAAATTTAATGCCTTCATTAATAGGACTAGTTACAATGCAAATAGAAAATTCAAAAATAACTTTATATCCTTTATCACAGGAATTGACTGATACTTAATAAATTATGTTTTAAACCATCTACTAATAAAATATTTTCAATAAAGTTGGAGGAAGTGCTACCAATGTTACCTATATTGATGATCTTTTCTTTACCATTGTCTCCAAAGGTAACTATCCCTCCATTCTTAGCATCAAGTGTGATGAATTGAGATTCATCACCAGTCATGTGTCTCAAGCATCCGCTATCAAGATATCATTTTTGATTTGCTCCTTGGGATGCTAGACACATGTGCAAGCAAAAATAAGTTTTTACCTTTAGGTACTCAAGCTTTCTTGGATCCTTTTTGGTTAGTCACAATGGTTCCTTTTGGACCCATATTTTTCTTTGTATTAGAATTTATGGATTTATTAGAGAGACATGTGTATGACTTGTGACCTATTCTACCATATTTGAAGCAAGTGATGTTTGAGAACTTGTTGTTTGAAGAGTTTACATAGATATTTTTAGAAACTTTTGTTTCTTTAATGGGTTGTAACCAAGACCAGTCTTATCATAAACAGCCTTTTGATTTTCAAGAATCAAATTGAGTTTATTAGAACTTAAAGTGAATTTTTAACTATTGGTTTTAGCTTGGCAATTTTATTCCTTTAAGTTCAGATTTTTTTGAAGCAAGGTAAATTTTTCATTTGAAATACTCTCATTTTGTTTTAGTAGAGATTGATTCTTTGATTTTAACCCTTTGTTTTTTACTCTTATCTTCTTTAGTTCATCAATTAAATCATAAAAAGCTTCATGAAGTTCTTCAAAGGTAAAGTCAACAGGAGTTGAAGAATTTATCTCATTTTCATGTGCCATAAGGCACAAGTTGGCTTGTTCAGTTGAGTCTTCTTCTCGGAGCTTGACTCATCACTTTCACTCCAAGTAGCCATCATGGCCTTCTTCTTGTACTTTTTGGGGACCCTTCTTTAGTTGTTGGCATTCAGACTTAAAATGCCCTGATTTCTTGCATTCATAGCAGATAAGGGGTTGGTCTTTAATCCTTTTCTTTGCTATATTCCCCTTTTGTGGGTGACCTCTATTGGAGCACGATCTCGGCTCCTCCATGGACCTTGGGTGCAGCAGAACTAGCAATGAACAGATCTGGAGACTTCTGGACTCGATCCAAGGCCCTTGACAAAATCAGCCTGATTGCTGTCTTCTTCGTCAGCCTTTCATTCCAGATGAAGAACGCCTCTGAAATTACCTCTAAAAAATCCAAGATCTGGTACCCAACTAGATCAGACCTGGACCGAGTCTTCCAATCATAGATCTTAAATCAGGGTATTCTAGATAGGGAAGAAGGTAGATGGAGACAAACCTTGCAGATCTGTCCTGCTGCAGCCTTTCTTGTAGATCTGTTGATGGGAGATCTCACCCGCATCTCAAACGACCTCAGATCAACTCCAGATCTGAGAGAGACTTGTACCAACCTCTTCTCAAGAGATTCTAAGTCTTGGACCTGGTGTTTGGATGACTGCAAGAGAGGGAGAAGAGAGAGAGTCGGCGGCTGCAAGGGGGAAGGGGCTAGCGCCTCCTTGCTTTTCTTTCCTTTTTGGGACCTGGCGGCAAGAAACCCTAGGGTTTCTTGCTCCTGGGGCATGGAGGATGGTTGAGAGAGAGGGAGAAAAGAAAGAGAGACTTGGAGAAAGAGTTGTGTATTCCTTGGCTTGATCAAACCTATACAGTACATGTATATATAAACACAGGGTCAAGTGACCCAAACCCAAAACTCCTTGACCAACTCTATAGAGATTAGATTAACCCAAGCCCATGTACACCATGACTCGACCTAATCTCAAATAACCTGGGCCCAGACCTGGCCCATAAAGAGTTGGTCCCTTGAGGCCACATAGCTTAGACCTCAAGAACCCAAAGACCCACAACCTTTCAACCTAGGGCCCAACTAGCCCTAGAGCCTCCATGAAGCCCTCATGAATGATGGACCTTGGCCTTAGCCTTGGTCCCTGGGCCTTGGGCACACCACCTGGATCACAACAATCTCCACCTTGGTGTCCCAAGGTCTCAACCAGCTCCACTCTGTCCATCAGCCGCATTAGCTCAACACATCTCTGAAAGCTATCTCCGTGGAAGTACCTTCGTAAGTGCATCAGCTGGGTTCTCCTTGGTGTGTAACCTTTACCAGCTCCATCTCGCCATCCTCCACAAGCTCCCTAATCTGATGATATCGAATGTCGATGTGCTTTGTCCTTGCATGATAGACTGAGTTCTGTGCTAGTAGAAGTGCACTCTGACTGTCACAGTGCACTCTAATGGCCTCCTGAGTAAGGCCCATCTCCGTCAACAAACCCTTCAGCCAAATTACCTCCTTAGCTGCTTCTGTCAGCCTGATGTATTCCACCTCTGTAATGGATAGGACCGTGATAGGCTGCAGAATCGATCTCCAAGAAATAGGACCTCCATACAGGCTAAAGATGAAGCCTATCGTGGACCTCGGTATCCACATCTCCATCGAAGTCTGCATCTACAAACCGCCAATCAGCTCCTGAGCCTCCCTGGACATGTCAGAGTATCCCACTGCACCTCCTCACTGTCCGTAGTAGATGCCAACTCCAACTGAACCCGCCAGGTATCTGAATATCTACTTCAGAGCTCTCCAGTGCTCCCTACTAGGCTGCGCCATGAACCTGCTAACCTGACTTACTGCATGAGCGATGTCTAGCCTACAACAGACCATCGCATACATCAAGCTCCCAACTCCTAAAGCATAAGGAACTGTCTCCATCTCCTGAGCCTCCACCTCAGTCTGTGGTGCCATGATCTTCGAGAGTCTGAAGTGACCGGCAAGTGCAGCTTCGCCGGCTTTGCTCCCTTCATCCCGAACCTCCTAAGACCTTCTGTATGTAGCCCCCCTGAGATAGATGCAGCACCCTCCGGGCTCGTCTCTGAAAATCTCCATGCCTAGATCTTCCTGCAGGGCCCAAATCCTTCATCTCAAACTCCCGGATAAGGATGCCTTCAGATCCTGCACAACCTTCTTACTCTTGCATGCTATAAGCATGTCATCCACATACAAGAGTAGGAACACCCTAGAACCATCCTCAAGAGACTGAACATAAACATAGGGATCAAACTCGCACCTGAAAAGTCCAATGCTGTGCACATAGGAGTCGAACCGCTTGTACCATTATCTCGATGACTGCTTCAGCTCATACAGCGACTTCTGGCAACAGACAAACCTTTCCCTCTGATCCTGGATCCCTGAAATCAGGTGGCTGCTCCATGTAAATCCTCTCCTCCAAATGCTCCATGGAGGAATGCCATCTTGACATCCATCTGCTCCAACTCTAAATCCTGAGCTGCTACAATACTCAGCAACACTCTGATAGAAGTATGTTCGACCGACGAGAGAGAAGACCTCACTGAAGTTGATGCCTTCCTTCTGGAGTATCCCTTGGCCACTAACCTTGCCTTGAATCTGATACCTCCCTTGTTGCCCCAGCTATGCAACCCAAGAGGGGGGGTGAATTGGGTTTCTAAAAATTTTAAGCTTAACTAATGACTTATGAGAAATGTTTGACAAGGCTAAATAGATAGAGTGAGTAGAATTAATTCAAGGCTAATAGCAAGAGCAAGAATGCAAGAAAATAATGAAGAGATAAAGAAGAGCAATTAGACACACACCAAACACAAGGATTTATAGTAGTTCGGTGCCAATCTTGCACCTACATCCACTCTCCAAGCTCCTACTTAGAAATTTCAATCCACTAATCTTGTATTCAATCCGAATACAAACGTCGGGAACTCCGACTCTAGCTATCCCAAGCTAGACCACTTATTTTTCGGGTACAAGCTGACCCAATACACTCCGATTCTAGGTTCGGATCAACCTTCCCTTGTTTTGAAACCCCTCCAAAAAAAACCAATCACTCAAACTGAGTATAACAATTTATAGTACAATTAAGCACAAAGAAAGCTCCTTCAATGAGTGAATATAACTTTAAATACACTTTACTTAAGAGAAGAAGACCCTTTTGGATTTTCTCAAGGTGGATGGAGACTTGATTGTGCACTTGAGGAGTTGGTGAGCTTGGATTGAAGGCTTCTTGAAAGTTTGAATGAGCTCTTGCTTAGGGCTGAAAAGTTGGCTTAAAATCTCTTTTTCAAAATCTCTTTCTTGGATGCACTCATTGATTCCCACCTTTTTGTTCCTTTTATAGCTTTAAGAAATAGAGAAAATCATTCTAGACTGAAAAAAGAGCCGTTAGACTGCATTAAATGAGCATTAAAAGTATTTAAAATGGATTAAAAACTAGTCGTTGTAGAAAAAATTTCGTCACAGGGGTCGACTCATGAGTCGACTCATGCCTGGGGGTCGACTCATGGGTCGACCTCTGTGGAAAATCGTCACAGAAGTGAACGGGATCCATGGTTCTGTAAAACTAGCAAAAAGACCCGCAGAGGTCGACTCATGAGTCGACCATGCCTTGGGGGTCACTCATGGGTCGACTCACAGGTTTTACCAAGTCTGTGCCGGCCAGAAAAATCAGCGTGCCAGTCATCTCATGTGCTATGAGTCGACTCATGGGTCGACTCATTATTTTCAATCATGCATATCTTTCAAAATACAAGTCCAAAATTAATAAAATTTTCACCATTGGATCACAAATCTTTTGTTCTATCATTTGATACTATCAAATCAGGGTTTTGGTAAAATTACAATTTTGCCCTGAAGAGTAATAAGGCTTTTTCAAGTGAGAAACATTGGTACCCCTTCAACTGCTTTGTAATCATCAAAATCAATCTAAGGAGCAACAATCTTTCCTTTTTGATGATGACAAAATATTTGAACAAAAGCATTTATATGAATCAATGATCATGAATTTCAAAGGAATGAAATGCATTATAGGCAGTTTGAAGATAAACAGGAGATTTACTACCAACTTATAAGTGTATTTGCTTGAAAAGAAGATTGATTCTTTTGGCATGTGATACATGTGCCCATTTGCATAAATAATTTGCCTATTGCTTAATGATTTGAAAATTTGCTCATTTGATTATGTGATTTTGGTATCAAAGTAAAAATTTATTTTTATTTTCAGAGCAAAGCAGAATTTACCTTATGATTTGAGAATTGCGTATTTAAAAATATCTCATTTGTTCATTTGTTTTTTTCAAATTTTTTAGCATCTTGAAAATTTGCTCATTCTCATTTGATTATTTAGTTTAAGTATCAGAGCAAGTTGCATCTTGAAATTTGCTCATTCTCATTTGATTATTTAGTTTTAGTATCAGAGCAAGTTTAACAATTAAGTGTATATTGCATGTCTAAGAATTAATTGTAAAATATATCAGAGCATGTCAAATTTTAAGATGTATCAGAGCATGTCTAATTTTAAAGCATATCAGAGCATGTCTAAGAAGTAATTTTAAAGGTTGCTCATTTGCTTTGCTTAGCAATTGGTATCAGAGCAATTCATTCATTTTGTTAGCAATCTTGTTAATTTCTCCCAATTCACTCATTTTATTATTAAGTTTTGTATTTATCTCTCTTTTGATACTTTTGCTTAGCAATTCACTCATTGTATTTTTAAGTCATTTAATAATCTTGCTTTTGATACTTTTCTTTAATTTCTCCTCCTTTTTGACATCATCAAACATTGTTAACTCTCCCTCTTTTTTTGAATACATTCTCTCTTTAGTGTTTCTTCAAACTTCTTGTGCTAATCATTAATGTTTACTCCCCCTGAATACAGCAATCATAAAACAAAATATGCCATTGAGTACCATAGATATGAATTAGCAACATTAATGATACCAAAGAGAAGATATATAATCAAGAGATGATTGATACCATTACAAAGAGTAGATATATAATTAAAAGATGATTAAAACCATAGTTGTTTCAATACATATTTCATGATATAAAAGTCAACTAGTTAACATCATTACATGGCCCAAAAGACAGATCCTAGAAAGAACAACAGACATGACTAACAACAAGGATCTAGTAGAACACATGACTCTATGGATCAGAATCAGATGTATCAGAGATGGGGTGGGGAGATGATGGATCACAACCAAGAGCTCGTCCTCTACCCCGTCTGCCTTTGCCACGAGTGGAGGTGTTGGCACGAGTAGGTGGGCGAGATGATCTTGAAGGCTGAGAACGTTCAGAGGTCAAAGACTGGACTGCAAGAGAGAGCCTGATAGAATCAAGAACGTTCAGAGCTCTCGAAATAGACTAAAGCAGTGCAGTGAACTGTGTAGAAGCATGCTCACTAGAGCCTCTGATTTCTCTCCTCAAGAACTCATAACCACCCTCCAATGCACCTCTGAGCCTGCCAGCCTCCGCAGTAAGGTCTGTGACCTCAATAGTGCTCTCCTGTGGCTGAGGATGGGCTAAAGCTAAGACTTGCCCCTGCAAGTCAAGTACTCTCCCAATCAATCTCAAAATGCAATCCTCAAGCTGCTGAATCCGAACAGACTGATCTGAGATCAACTAAAATACAGTGGAGATATGGGGGATCAAGGTCTGATCAGATGTATCTAATGATGTGGATCTCGGTGCAAATGTAGAAGTGCTCCACTGACAAGAAAGCAAGGAAGCCACACGCTGAAAATCTGCTCAATCTGATCATCAGCCAATCTGTACTCTGAGGGAGGTGCTCTACTGTCTGGCTGCTGAACTGGTGTGTGCCTCCTGGTGAACTCTGAAGGGCCAGCCTCTGGGTCTGAAACAAACTGGATATCTGGAGATGCTGCCCTGAAGTCATGGAGAGGAGATGAGGGACCTTCTTCCTCAGCTCTGTCCTCAACTCTATCCTCAGCTCTCTCCTCAGCTCTTTCTTTTGTATCCTTGATCCAACCACCATCAATCCTAGTGAATCCCATGCGGTGCAGAGTGTGTTGGTTGATGGTGTCTGCGTGAGAAAGCTTAGCAGATGCCTCCCCCTCAAAACTGACTCCAAACCTCCTGAAAACCAGTGTGAGGGCCATACCAAAAGGCAGATGTGCCTTGGATCTATTTAGTGTTTCTCTCATGGCCTCAATCATTAAAGCAGGGAGGTTTAAGGGGGTTTGAGTGATCACATGAAACATTATACAAATATCTCAGCCAGAAAGGAGGTCATGCCTACCACTCCTCAGAAAGAAAAGCTTTGTCACTAATTGATGAAGAATTCTCATTTCAATTGACAAGATTTTAGCTTCTAATTTATTTAGACTTCCCGAGTAGGTTCCTCCTAAAATTGCATTGATCCCCTCTTCCTTCACTGGGAGTTCCATGTATGAATATCCCTCACAGGGCAAATGTAGAATCTCTCCTAAAATAATAGGATCTAGGTAGATATCAATTCCCTTAACAGTAGAAGTTACTGTTCCATTGCCATAGTGCAGATTTAGATAAAACTCTCTAACCAAGTCTACATATGTAACTTCCTTGAGAGAACAGTAAAATTCCCAACCTTGGTTTTTGATCTTTGTCCCAAAGGAGAAACCTTCTTTTTCAAAGAATCTAAAATCCACATTCTTGCCGGTTTCTACCTTTCTGTCAGAGAGAGAGATTTTGCTAGGGCTAAGGGGAGACTGAGAGGGACCTGGTGCAGACGCTGAAGCCGGAATGAGAGCAGAGGAGGTCTGAGAAGCTTGCCTTTTTCTACGGATGCCTTCTTCCAGCGCACGGACTGATTTGCTTCTTTGAGGGAGTTTCATCTTTGGTGCCATTTTCACCACAAGAGCAGGCAGGGAGACTCGGATGATCAAATGGGTGAGGAGAAGGAGGGTTACTAGAGGATGGAAAGAGATTTTGGCGGAGAGAAATGATGATTTTGAGAAGAACGGTGGAAGCTAGGACACGCTCCAACCACTTCAATCAAGGGAGAAAGATGCGAGAAGCTCCTTTCCCAAGGGGTGATTTGAGGTGGAGATGAGAAGGGGAAATGATCTTGGGCTAAATCCTTGGTTTTGGAGAGAACAAAGATGAGGACGAAGAGTCTTGGAGGGAGGAAGACGAAGAAGAAGAATGAGTCGGCTCATGAACGGGCTTTTAGTTAAAAAGAAAAGAACCCGTGGGAAGTTGGCAAAGAATTTCAAGTATGCCATTGGGTCGACCCTAGGGGGTCGACTCATGAATCACAAAAATTCAGAAAAAATATGAATAAATTCCGAAAAAATTTAAAATTTTGGGAGAAGAAATTTTGCTCAATGACAAGTTGTGAGAATGATAATCTTGAGCTTTTAGGTCCAATAGAGATGATGAAAATTGAGCTCAAAGACATTTTGACATCGATTTCTTAAAATTGAAGAAATATTTAGGCAAAAGGATCAAGAATTCCTAGATTTCTCCTAATTTTACAGAATCTATCCTCACTAAGGGCCTTTGTAAAGATATCGGCTAATTGATTTTCAGTGCAAACATATTCAAGAATTATATTTTTGTTTTGAACATGTTCTCTTATAAAATGATGTCTTATTTCAATATGTTTAGACCTTGAATGTTGAATTGGATTTTTAGTTAGATTTATGACGCTAGTGTTGTCACATCTTATGGGTGTTTCATTAAGTTTGATACCAAAGTCTTCGAGTTGTTGCTTAATCCACAAGATTTGAGCACAACAACTTTCGGCTGTAATATATTCGGCCTCAGCCGTAGACAGTGCTACCGAATTTTGTTTCTTGCTAAACCAGGAGATTAGGTTAACTCCAAGAAATTGGCAAGTTCTACTAGTACTTTTTCTGTCTAATCTACATCCAGCAAAATCAGCATCTGAATATCCTAATAAATCAATTAGTGAGTCCTTAGAGTATCATAATCCTAGAGTTTGAGTACCATTTAAATATCTAAGGATTCTTTTAACAGCATTCAAGTGAGACTCTTTAGGATTAGATTGATATCTAGCACACAAACAAACACTAAACATGATATCAGGCCTACTTGCAGTTAAATATAATAGAGAGCCAATCATACCTCTATAATATTTTAAGTCTACACATTTACCTTCTTCATCCTTGTCAAGCTTACATGAGGGGCTCATGGGTGTGCCAATTGGTTTGGAGTTCTCCATTCCAAATCTTTTGAGTAATTCCTTGGTGTACTTGCTTTGGGTGATGGAGATTCCTTCCTTTGTTTGTTTGATTTGGAGTCCGAGGAAGAAAGTAAGTTCTCCCATCATGCTCATCTCAAACTCCCCCTGCATGAGCTTAGCAAAGTCTTGACAAAGAGATTCATTAGTAGACCCAAAAATAATGTCATCAACATAAATTTGGATAATTAACATATCATTTTGATTTCTTTTAATAAAGAGGGTTGTGTCGACATTACCTCTTGAAAAACCATTATTTAGTAAGAATTTGCTTAGCCTATCATACCAAGCCCTAGGTGCTTGTTTTAATCCATATAGAGCTTTATTTAATTTAAAAATATGATTAGAAAAAGCATGATTTTCAAATCTTGGGGGTTGTTCTACATAGACTTCTTCAGCAATATAACCATTCAAAAATACACTTTTGACATCCATTTGAAATAATTTGAATTTCATAAAGCAAGCATATGCAAGTAGAAGTCTAATGGCCTCTAATCTAGCAACAGGTGCAAAGGTCTCATCAAAATCAATTCCTTCTTCTTGATTATAACCTTTAGCAACCAATCTTGCTTTATTTCTTATTACATTTTCATGTTCATCTAATTTATTCCTAAAGACCCATTTTGTGCCAATTATTGAATAATTTTTAGGTCTTGATACTAAAGTCCAAACATTATTTTTTTCAAATTGATTAAGTTCCTCTTGCATTGCATTGATCTAGTTATAATCATTTTCAGCTTCTTCAATAGTTTTTGGTTCAAGATGAGATACAAAAGCACAATGATTAAATACAACTCTAAGTGAAGAATGAGTTTTTACCCCATGCATAGGATCACCAATAATTAGCTCCTTAGGGTGATTGTGAACATACCTTCATTCTTTGGGTAGGTCATTTGTACCTTAAGGTTGTTCTTGATGTTCTTCACTTTCCTCATTTTGTTTGTCTTCATGTTCCTTATCCTCTTGAATTTTTGAGTCTTTCAGAGTGATCTTCTTCATTCCTTCTATAAGAGGATCTGCATCATCAACACTTTCATTCTTCCTTGAAGGAAGATCGTTAGATTCATCAAAGATAACATGTATGGACTCCTCTACTACTAAGGTTCTTTTGTTAAAAACTCTAAAAGCTTTACTAGTGGAGGAGTAACCAAGAAAGATTGCTTCATCTGATTTTGCATCAAATTTTTCAAGTCTTTCTTTACCATTATTTAATACAAAACACCGGCAACCAAAAATATGAAAATATGCAATATTAGGTTTTCTTTCTTTCCAGAGCTCATAGGGGGTTTTCTTTAAAATTTGTCTAATCAAAGCATGATTTAAAATGTAACATGCTGTGTTAATTGCTTCCACCCAAAAATATCTTGGAAGGTTGCTTTCACAAAGCATGGTACAGGCCATTTCTTCTAAGGTTCTATTTTTCCTTTCTACTACCCCATTTTGTTGGGGTGTCCTAGGAGCAGAGAAGTTATGGCCAATTCCCTTTTCATCACAAAAGTTTTCAAAGTCTTGATTTTCAAATTCAGTTCCATGATCGCTTCGAATATTTTGAATTGAAAGTCCTTTCTCATTAGTGATTTTTCGGTAAAATTTAGTGAAAACATGAAAAGTTTCATCTTTGTGTACTAAAAAGAAAACCCAAGTAAAATGAGAGTAATCATCTATAATTACAAAATCATATCGTTTTCCTCCTAGACTAGTGGTTCTAGTAGGTCCAAATAAGTCCATATGCAAAAGCTCTAAAGGTCTAGAGGTTGAAACAATATTTTTGGATTTAAATGAAACTCTTGTTTGTTTACCTAGTTGACATGCATCACAAATTCTATCCTTTTCAAAATTCAGTTTTGGCAAACCAAGAACTAATTCTTTCTTAATTAATTTTGAAAGAGAATGCATGCTAATGTGTGCAAGTCTGCGATGCCAAAGCCAACTAGTCTCATTAACTTTAGCATTCAAGGATACTAGGCATTGCATGTTTATTTTGGCTAAATCATTCAAATCTATCATATAAACATTACCATGTCTATGTCCAATAAATTTAATGCCATCATTAATAGGACTAGTTACGATGCAAATAGATGATTCAAAAACAACCTTATATCCTTTATCACAAAATTCACTAATGCTTAGTAAATTATGCTTTAAACCATCAACTAATAAAATATTTTCAATATATTTGGAGGGAGTGATACCAATGTTACCTATACCGATGATCTTCCCTTTGCCATTGTCTCCAAAGATGACCATCCCTCCATCCTTAGCATCAAGAGTGATGAATTGGGATTCATCACCAGTCATGTGTCTCGAGCATCCACTGTCAAGATACCATTTTCTGTTTCCTCCTTGGGATGCTAGACACACCTGCAAGCAAAAGTCAAGCTTTTGTTTTAGGTACCCAAGCTTTCTTGGGTCCTTTTTGGTTAGTCATAATGGTTCCTTTTGGAACCCATATTTTCTTTATAGTTGAGTTTGCAAACTTGTTAGAGAAGCAAGTGTATGACTTATGTCCTACTCTACCACATTTGAAGCAAGTAATATTAGAAGACTTGTTACTTAAAGAGTTTACATAAATATTTTTTAGATATTTTTGTTTCTTCAAGGGGTTATAGCCAAGTCCGGCCTTATCATACACGGCTTTTTGATTATCAAGAATCATATTGAGTTTATTTGAACTCAAGGTGAACTTTTCTACTATTGATTTTAGCTTGGCAATTTCATTCTTTAAGCTTTGATTTTTTTGAAGCAGGGTGGATTTCTCAATTGAAATATTTTCAGTTTGCTTCAATAAAGATTGATTTTTTAATTTCAGCTCTTTGTTCTTCATTCCTAGTTTCTTTAATTCATCAACTAAATTATAGAAAGCTTCATGTAATTCTTCAAATGTAAAGTCACTAGGAGTTTCAGAAATTACCTCATTTTCGTGTGCCATAAGGCACAGGTTGGCTTGTTCGGTTGAGTTTTCTTCATCGGAGCTTGAGTCATCACTCGCACTCCAAGTGGCCATCATGGCCTTCTTCTTGTACTTCTTGGAACCTTTCTTCAGTTATGGGCATTCGGATTTGAAGTGTCCCGGCTTCTTGCATTCGTAGCAGATAAGGGGTTGGTCTTTCTCTTTTTCTTTGCTCTGTTCCCCTTTTGTGAATGGCCTCTTCCTCATCCCCTGTTTTCTTTTTCTCAAAAATTTCTTAAATCTTCGGGTAATGAGTGCCATCTCTTCATCCTATTCTTCATCTTCAGTGTCATCAGTTTCTTCATCTAGTGGAGCTGTGGATTTGAGGGCAATGGTTCTTTTCTTTTTGACTTCTTCCTCTTGATGTTGCTTCATGCTCAGCTCATGAGTCATCAATGATCCAAGAAGCTCTTCCAAGGGTAGAATGTTCAAGTCCTTAGCTTCTTGGATGGCAGTCACTTTGGCTTCCCAAGTTCTTAGTAGGGACCTGAGAATCTTTCTTACAAGCTCACTGTTAGTATAGGACTTACCAGGACTCTTTAAACCATTAATGATATCAGTAAAGCGAGTAAACATTACAGTTATAGACTCATCATGCTCCATTTTAAACAATTCATATTTATGCACAAGCATGTTGATTTTAGACTCCATTACTTGATTGGTTCCCTCATGGGTTACTTCTAACCTATCCCATATTTTTTTAGCAGATGAGCAAGTAGAAATGTGATTAAATTCGTTAGCATCAAGAGCACAATAAAGAACATTCATTGCTTTAGCATTTAATTGGGCCATCTTCTTATCAACCTCATCCCATTCTTTCTCGGGTTTGGTTGATTCCTCACCATCTATAATTTTAGTGGGTGTATGAGAACCGTTCACTATGATACTCCACATATCATAGTCGAGTGCTTGAATAAATATTTTCATCCGAACTTTTCAATAGGTGTAATTAGACCCATTGAAAAGTGGAGGTCGGTTGGTGGATTGCCCCTCGACTAGAGAAGTGCCGACAAGAGTTGCCATAGATCTTTTGCTCTTTGATTGTTTAGATCAAAGAAGGGCTAGAGCACCAGGCTCTGATACCACTTGTTGCCCAGCTATGCAACCCAAGAGGGGGGGTGAATTGGATTTCTAAAAATTTTAAGCTTAACTAATGACTTATGAGAAATGTTTGACAAGGCTAAATAGATAGAGTGAGTAGAATTAATTCAAGGCTAATAGCAAGAGCAAGAATGCAAGAAAATAATGAAGAGATAAAGAAGAGCAATTAGACACACACCAAACACAAGAATTTATAGTGGTTCGGTGCCAACCTTGCACCTACATCCACTCCTCAAGCTCCTACTTGGGAATTTTAATCCACTAATCTTGTATTCAACCCGAATACAAACGTCGGAAACTCTGACTCTAGCTATCCCAAGCTACACCACTTATTTTTCGGGTACAAGCCGACCCAATACACTTCGATTCTCGGTTCGGATCAACCTTCCCTTATTTTGGAACCCCTCCAAAACAAAACCAATCACTCAAACTGAGTATAATAATTTATAGTACAATTAAGCACAAAGAAAGCTCCTTCAATGAGCGAATATAACTTTAAATACACTTTACTTAAGAGAAGAAGATCCTTTTTGGATTTCCTCAAGGTGGATGGAGACTTGATTGTGCACTTGAGGAGTTGGTGAGCTTGGATTGAAGGCTTCTTGAAAGCTTTGAATGAGCTCTTGCTTAGGGCTGAAAAGTTGGCTTGAAATTCCTTTTTCAAAATCTCTCTTCTTGGATGCTCTCATTGATTCCCACCTTTTTGTTCCTTTTATAGCTTTAAGAAATAGAGAAAATCATTCTAGACTGGAAAAAGAGCCGTTAGACTGCATTAAATGAGCATTAAAAGTATTTAAAATGGGTTAAAAACTAGCCGTTGCAGAAAAAATCCCATCACAGGGGTCGACTCATGAGTCGACTCATGCCTGGGGGTCGATTCATGAGTCGACCTCTGTGGAAAATCGTCACAGAAGTGAACGGGATCCATGGTTCTGTAAAACTGACAAAAAGACCCGCAGAGATCGACTCATGAGTCGACTCATGCCTTGGAGGTCTACTCATGGGTCGACTCACAGGTTTTACCAAGTCTGTGTCGGTCAGAAAAATCAGCGTGCCAGTCATCTCATGTGCTATGAGTCGACTCATGGGTCGACTCATGATTTTCAATCATGCATATCTTTCAAAATACAAGTCCAAAATCAATAAAATTTTTATCATTGGATCACAAATCTTTTGTTCTATCATTTGATACTATCAAATCAGGGTTTTGGTAAAATTACAATTTTGCCCCTGAAGAGCATTAAGGCTTTTTCAAGTGAGAAACATTGGTACCCCTTCAACTGCTTTGTAATCATCAAAATCAATCTAAGGAGCAACATCCCTGCTCTGAAGGCCCTTCCTTGCGACTGTAGACCCATTTGCAGCCAATGGGCCTCTTCCCCTGTGGCAACTGCATCAATCGTCACGTCTGATTCTGGTGGAGAGACTGCATCTCCTCGAACATCGTCTGGACCCATCACTCTCTGTCCTGGCTCTCAATAGCCTCCTGATACGTATATGGGTCTCCATTCACTATCACCAGAGCATATGACAGCGTCTCCTCGAAGTCATATCGGTCCGGTTGCCTGATGGTCCTCTTGGGCTTGTGTAGGGCAACACCGATATCAGTCCTCGGTCCAGCTCGCTCTTGCTGGACCTCTCTGCCTCGATCATCCGTCCGAGTCCTCTCCACCTGTGGAGACACCTTAGGTAGGTTCTCCACCTGAATGTCATGTCCTTCAATAGTACCTGCAAGAGGCAAAATCAAAGAGGTTAGCTGTCCAGCAGTGCCCTGCTGGACCTCCTCCTGCTCCTGCTGCTCCTCCATGCCTACTCGCCTCCGTAGGACTGACTCCTCATCAAAAGTCACATCCTGACTAATGATGACCTTCTTTTCCAAGGGATCCCACAGCCTGTATCCCTTGACTCCTCGTGGATAGCCTAGAAACATCGTCTTGCGTGATCTGACGTCTAGCTTGCTCCGCTCACCAGCTCTAGTGTGCACATAGGCCGTGCATCCAAATACCCGTAGATGGCCCAGCCCAACTGTCCTCCCAGACCACACCTCCTCTGGAAGCCTGCCATCCAATCTGGTGTGAGGTGATCGATTGATCAAGTAACTGGCTGCGTCAACTGTGTCAACCCAAAATGCCTTTGGAAGCCCTGCCTGCAGCCTCATGCATCGTGCCTTTTCCAAAAGTATTCTGTTCATCCTCTCGGCCACCTCATTCTGCTGTGGAGTCTCCTTGACTGAGAAGTGTCTCCTGATCCCACACTCCTCACAATAGTCCTGGAACTCTCTGCTAGTGTACTCTCCATTATTGTCTGACCTCAGACACTTCACGCTCCTCCCCTGCTCCTTCTCCACCTCAGCTCTCCAGATCTTGAACTTGGTGAAGACCTCTGACTTCTCTCTCATGAAGTAAATCCAGAGTTTCCTTGAGAAATCATCAATCAGGGTCATGAAGTATCTGGCCCCATTCCTAGCTAAAACTGGGGCTGGTCCCCACACATCCGTGTGTACTAACTCCAGAGGGGCTGCACTGCAGGCTGTACTGATGGTGAACTGAACTCTCCTCTGCTTTTCCATTTGGCAAGGCTCACAGATCTCCCCTGTAGCACTATCCTTCAGATCAGAGATGAGTCCTCTCCTGCTCAACTCCCTCAGCCCCTTGTCACCCATGTGGCCTAGGCGGTAGTGCCACATCCTGTAAGCTCCCTGCTGGTCCTGTGCTGCAGCTGCTGCATCAGACTCTCCGGTCACCACAGATCCCTCCATGCGATAGAGGTTATTGTCCAACCTCCTGCCTCTCATCACTACCATAGCTCCATTGGAGATGTTCAGTACTCCACTTCTAGCCCTACTGCTGAAGCTGTATCCACTGCGCTCCAAGTAGCCTAGTGACACCAGATTCTTTTCCAGCTCCAAGATATGCTTTACATTTATCAATGTCCTCACAATCCCATCAAACATCCTCACCCTAACTGTCCTTATCCCAGCCACCTTGCAAGGATGATTGTCGCCTAGAGTCACTGATCCCTCATCTATCTTGGTGTATGTCGCAAACCAAGACCTGAGTAGTGTGTAGTGATGTGAGCATGCAGAGTCTAGTGTCCACTCCTCTGTGTAATGCCTATGACCATTTGATACCACAAGTAGATCATCCTCCACCTGTTGCCCAGCAACTGCACTCACTGATTCTGAGCCACTTCTTTCTCCCTTCTTGCTCTTCCATAGTGGACATTCTCGCTTGAAGTGCCCGAACTCGTTGCACTTGAAGCATTTCATCTCTTTCTTTTCCTTCCTGGACTTGGACCGCTCCCTGGACTTGCTTCTGCCTCTGCCTCTACCTGTCCTCTCCCCTATTGCCAAACCCTCCTAGGGAGCCCGATCTCTGGTCAACTTTTTTCTCTGCTCATTAGACCTCAGCATCGAGACCATGTCCTCATATTCCAGAGTCTCCTTGCCGTAGAGCAGTGTAGTCATCAAAGAGTCATATGATCCTGGTAGTGAACACAAAAGCAACAAGGACTTATCCTCCTCATCCAGCTTCACCCCGATATTCATCAACTCCGTGCACAACTGGTCGAACCTCTGAATATGGCCAATCACATCAGATCCCTCCTGCATCCGAAGGCTGTACAACCTCTTCTTCAGCATTAGCTTGTTGCACATATTCTTCCCCATATACATGGTGTGCAACTTCGACCAAAGGCCCTTCGAGATCTTTTCTTCCAGCACTGAATACAACACCGCATCCGTCAAACATCCTCTGATCACCGAGCATGCTTTCTTCTCCAACGATGCCCACTGTCTATCTGTCATTCCCTCAGGCTTCTCATCCAAAGCCTGATCAAGATCTGCTTGCACTAGAAGATCCTCCACCCGAATTTTCCATATGAAAAAATTTTCCTTGCCATCAAACTTCTCGACATCGACCTTCATATTGCTGCCCATGACTGGATCCAAGCCAAACAAGCAATATAAAATCAAGAAGTGTAGAATATACCTTGATGGTACCTTGCTGAAAATTTTCAGCACTTGAGATCTTCAACTTCTCATGCTTGGAACCGCTTCCTCACCACCGTAGCTCTGATACCAACTATTGGAGCACGATCTCGGCTCCTCCCATGGACCTTGGGTGCAGCAGAACCAGCAACGAACAGATCTGGAGACTTCTGGACTTGATCTAAGGTCCTTGATGAAATCAGCCTGGTTGCTATTTTCTTCGTCAGCCTTTCGTTCCAGATGAAGAATGCCTCTGAAATCACCTCTAAAAAATCCAAGATCTGGTACCCAATCAGATCAAGCCTGGACAAGATCTTCCAATTCATAGATCTCGAATCGGGGTGTTCTAGATAGGGAAGAAGGTAGATGGAGACAGACCTTGCAGATCTGTCTTGCAGCAGCCTTTCTTGTAGATCTGTTGATGGAGATCTCACCCGTGCCTCAAAAGACCTCAGATCAACTTTAGATCTGAGAGAAACTTATACCAACCTCTTCTCAAGAGATTTCAGGTCCTGGATCTAGTGTTTGAATGACTGCAAGAGAGGGAGAAGAGAGAGAGTCGGCGGCTGCAAGGGGGAAGGGGCTAGCACCTCCTTGCTTTTCTTTCCTTTTTGGGACCTGGCGATAAGAAACCCTAGAGTTTCTTGCTCCTGGGGTGTGGAGGATGGCTGGAGAGAGAGGGAGAAGAGAAAGAGAGACTTGGGAGAAAGAGTTGTGTATTCCTTGGCTTGATCAAACCTATACAAGTACATATATATATAAACACAAAGTCAAGTGACCCAAACCCAAAACTCCCTTGACCAACTCTATATGAGATTAGGTTAACCCAAGCTCATGTACATCCATGACTCAACCTAATCTCACATAACCTGGGCCTAGACCTGGCCCATAAAGAGTTGGTCCCTTGAGGCCCATATAGCTTAGACCTCAAGAACCCGAAAGGCCCACAGCCTTTCAACCTAGGGCCCAACTAGCCCTAGAGCCTCCATGAAGCCCTCATGAATGATGGACCTTGGCCTTAGCCTTGGTCCCCTGGGCCTTGGGCACACCACCTAGATCACAACAGCCTCTTCCTCATTTCTTGTTTCCTTTTCTTCAAAAATTTTTTAAACCATCTAGTAATGAGAGCCATTTCTTCATCCTGCTCTTCATTTTTCATATCATCAGTTTTTTCATCAAGTTGAGCCATGGATTTGAGGGCGATTGTCCTCTTCTTCTTGACTTCTTCTTCTTGGTATTGTTTAATGCTCAACTCATGTGTTATCAGTGATCCTAGAAGCTCTTCCAAGGGTAGAATGTTCAGATCCTTGGCTTCTTGGATGGCAGTCACTTTGGCTTCCCAAGTTCTTGGTAAGGACCTAAGAATCTTCCTCACGAGGTCACTGTTAGAATAAGACTTACCAAGACTTTTTAGACCATTTATAATATCAGTAAAATAGGTGAACATTTCAGTTATAGATTCATCATGCTCCATTTTGAAAAGTTCATATTTATGCACGAGCATGTTAATTTTGGATTCTTTCACTTGATTAGTTCCTTCATGAGTTACTTCTAATCTATCTCATATTTCCTTAGCAGACATGCATGTTGAAATATGATTGAATTCATTAGCATCTAGTGCACAATACAAAACATTCATGGCTTTAGCATTTAGTTGGGCCATTTTCTTATCAACCTCATCCCATTCCTTTTCGGATTTGGTTGATTCCATACCGTCAATAATTTTAGTGGGTGTATGTGGTCTATTTACTATGATACTCTACATATCATAGTCAAGTGTTTGAATGAATATTTTCATCCGAGCTTTCCAATAGGTATGGTTTGATCCATTGAAAAGTGGAGGTCGGTTAGTGGACTGCCCCTCGACTAGAGAAGTATCGACTTGAGTTGCCATAGATCTTTAACTCTTTGATGGTTAAATCAAAGTAGGACTAGAGCATCGAGCTCTGATACCACTTGTTGCCCAGCTATGCAACCCAAGAGGGAGGGTGAATTGGGTTTCTAAAAATTTTAAACTTAACTTTCAACTTATGAAGATTATTTAACAATAGCAAGATAAGTAAGGAGAGTGTAATTGATTCAAGGTGAATGGTTGAATGCAAAAAAATAAAGAAGTTTTAAAGAAGAGCAATTAAGCACAACACAAATAAGAAAATTTATAGTAGTTCGGTGCCAACCTTGCACCTACATCCACTCCCTAAGCTCCTACTTAAAAATTTCAATCCACTAAACTGTATTCAACTTGAATACACTCGTCAGAACCTCCGACTCTAGCTATTCCAAGCTAGAACACTTATTTTTCGGGTACAAGCCAACCCAATACAATCCGATTCAAGGTTCGGATCAACCTTCCCACATTTTGGAACCCTTCCAAAACAAAAATAATAACTCAAAAAGAGTATTACAGTTAACAGCACAGAAAATACAAAAGAAGCTCCTTTAATGAGCGAATGAAGCTTTAAATATACTTTACTCAAATAGAAAAAAGCTCTTTCTGATTTCCTCAAGGTGGTTGGAGACTTGAATGAGCACTTGAGGAGTTGGTGAACTTGAATTAAAAGCTTTTTGAATGCTTTGAGTGGGCTCTTGCTTAGAGCTGAAATATATGCTTGAAATCCTTTTTAAAATCTTTCTCTTTTCACTTCTTGTTTTTCTTTATTATTTTTGATTTCCTCCTTTTAGTCTCTTTTTATTAATTTAAATAATGGTGGAGAGTAATCTGGGCTGAAATAGAGCCGTTAGAGCATATTAAATGTGCATTAAATGCAATTGAAATGGGTTAAAAACTAGCCGTTGCGGAATATTTTCGTCACAAAGGTCGACTCATAGGGTCGACTCATGCTCATGAGTCGACTCATAGGGTCGACCTCTGTGGAACAGAACAGAAAATAACTGTTCTGTAATTTTGGCCTGCAAAGCAGTAGAGGTCGACTCATAGGGTCGACTCATGCCAATGGATCGACTCATAGGGTTGACTCACAAAGAGTACCAGCCAAAATTTCTGCATGCCGTTCAGCTCTTTAAGCCATGAGTCGACTCATGGGGTCGACTCAAAAATAAAAATCTGATTTTCTTACAAAATATACTTCCAAAAATATTGAAATTTTCTCTAGTAGACTGCACGTCTTTTGTTCTTGCTCTTGAGGCTTCTGAATCAGATATTGATAAAATTATAATTTTGTCCCTGAAATGCAATAAGTCATTTTTCAAAGCCAAGATCATTAGTAATCTCTTCAAATACTTTGTAATCATCAAAATCAATTCAGGGAGCAACATATAGCATCATACCATGACTATGAGATCTGACAAATGGATGTCAAGACTGCCTTTCTTAATGAAAATCTTGAGGAAGAAGTCTATATGACTCAGCCAGAGGAATTTATCTCAAGTGAGAGAGCAAATCAGGTATGCAAGCTCAATAGATCTATTTATGGATTAAAGCAAGCATCGAGGAGCTAGAATATCTATTTTGATAAGACAGTCAAATCGTTTAGCTTCATCAAAAATATGGATGAACCTTGTGTGTGCAAGAAGAATAGTGGGAGTGCTATTATCTTCTTGGTCTTATATGTGGATGACATACTGCTTATTGGGAATGATATCTCGATGTTGCAATTGGTCAAGACTTGGCTATCACAAAAGTTTTTTATGAAAGATTTGGCTGAGGCATTTTATATACTTGGTATAAAGATCTATAGGGATAGATCAAAAAGAAGCTTGGCTTGTCCCAGTCTAGATACATTGACCTGATGTTGAAGAGGTTCAACATGAAGGAAAGTAAAAGAGGTTACTTGCCCATAGGTCATGGCATACAACTCTCTAAGAAGATGTCTCCTAAGATACCTGAAGAGAGAAATAGAATGAGTTCTATTCCTTATGCTTCGGCTGTAGGATCGATAATGTATGCTATGTTATGTACCAGGCCTGATATGGCTTATGTCTTGGGCATTGTAAGCAGATTTCAGACTGATCCTGGAGAGGATCATTGAAAAGTTATGAAAAATATACTCAAGTACTTGAGAAGAACTAGAGATTTGTCTGATATATGGTGGATCTGATTTAAAACTGAAAGGTTATACCGATTCTAGTTTTTAATCTGATCCGAATGATATCAAATCTATATTTGGGTATGTGTTCACTCTGTATGGTAGTGCAGTAAGTTGAAAAAGTTTCAAACAGCAAACTGTTGCTGACTCGATTACTGAGACTGAGTATATTGTTGCAAGTGAGGCTGCTAAGGAGGCCGTCTGGATGAAAAATTTTTTCATAGAGTTGGGCATGGTTTCGAAGATTGAACAATCAGTGCCTCTTTATTGTGATAATACTGGAGTAGTTGCTCAAGCCAAAGAACCAAGATCTCACCATAAATCCAAGCACATCCTAAGATGGTTCCACCTCGTTCGGGAGATAGTCGAAAGACATGATCGTGGAGCGAGTTGATACTAAGAACAATATAGTGGATCCGTTCACTAAGACCTTGTCAATGCAGTAGTTTGACCGCTATCTTGATAGCATGGGTATCAAGTATAAGGACAATTGACTTTAAGTGCAAGTGAAAGATTGAAAGAATAATACCCTACAAGTTAATCGCATATGGGATGTGATAGGGTGTTTATTATAATTTATCTTTCAATCTCATATAATTGATATTTATTATTAATAAAATAAAATATTTTTTCATTATATGTTACATCTTATTTATTTTAAGATTATAATGAACCTCATAGGTCTGGGCAATAATTTTAGGGCCATGATAAGATCACGCCAGTGAGACCTAATTCTTTGGTAGCCCTAACCTAAAATATTTTTAGTCATTGATACATTGAGTTGGGGATCAATGATACCGATAAGACTGGCATGTCCTATGTATGCTCAGAAATGAGGGTGGTTGATCTCACAACTACTTGTGTGGAGACACTAATACAAGGATATGGATGCTCATTAGAGAATGAGTTCATTAAATTGACCGACGAGAAAATATCAGATAGAGTCTTATTTACATGTCAACTGATAATTCTCTAATAGGAGTTGTGTATGTGATCCTTAGATCTGAGGTCACCATGGTACCTTGTATATTTGGATCCATGTTTTGGTTCACTACCTTACTTGATTCTCTAATTTTTGTGTGGGGTGTTCTGGATATGGTGAAGAGTGTATGGAGGTTGTGAGTGAGCAATAAGAGATCAGTCACTCCTAATAAGGGGAGCGAATATCCTATGTGATCTCATAGGTCATTGATTCAGAAGTCTTTGGCCAAAGTAGGATGATAATTATAAAAAATTTTTAATATATCATCCACTAAATTATCGCCTTCTGATTGAGATACATAATGATAAGTGATTAGGTTTGACATATGCCTATGCTCATAGCTCATCTGGGATGTTGTTTGACTGAAAGATTGAATTATACAAAAACTTACCACTAAAGAGTATTTTGATAATTTTTCATCAAAATTTTAAATCTTTCAGATAGTTATGACACATTGCTAGACATCAATCTTGACTTGTGGGCTCA
>NC_025993.2:93731859-93909359 GCF_000442705.2 Elaeis guineensis | reverse complement strand
TGCTTGATCATTTTTCATGATGGGAATTCAAAGAGCAATTAAAAATGCAGAAGGTCATAACATAGTGCTTTTACTATTTCGATTGGTTTATGTATAACTTTCACATAGGATATTTAAGATCCAACTGCACTTAATATTTTCAAATTCACTTTTAATCAATAAATCATTCATGTTGATCAATTTATAAAAATTGCATGTATTTCAAAAATTGCAACATCCACCCTCATGTGCAACATAAAAAAGTAATAAAAAAATTTAGCAGCGGCCATCTAAATTGGCTTTTGTATGAGTAGTACATTTTATTGCTGCATAGAATTGTGTTTTGACTTTTTTTTTGGAGGTAAAAAAGGTGGATTTACTCAAAGATGAAACAATACAGATTGAATATCATAATTGCTACTAAGGAGAGTTAAAAAGCACCCAGAGAATACAATATAACAGTTATGAAATAGAGCTGGATAGTGAGGAAGGCAAAAGGTAGGCTGAAGGGCTCAATTGCCTAGTGATTAACAGCGGGCTCAACCTTCTAAACTCTAAGGGTCCATTTGGTTGGGGTATGTCAGATTACAGGATAATCAGATAATTTTTGAGGATCATTTATTTGAAAAAATGATTGCAAAAAAAAAATAACTTTTACTATGTTTAGTTAGTGAAAAAATTACTCCAAAAAATGATATTGAAAAGGATTACTATATTTGGTTGGAGGTAAATCTACATATGAATATGGCTAAATTTATAAATATATCTTTGAACATAAAATATTTTTTTAATACTAGGATAGCATTGTCATCTTCAATTAGTTTTTATGTAATAATTATATTCACGTAGCCCTTTACATAATACTTTCTCCATCTTATTTTTTTTTTTACAAAAACTCTTTATTGAATGAATTTGAAAAGACATCAAAATAAATTCAATAATTATATATACAGCTCTAATGGAAGTATTTTTTTCAAGTATGGATTACTGACATTCAAAAATTTATCAAATACTAACTCCCCATGATTTTTATTTTACCTCCTCTCTTCAAAAAATAAGCATGGGATCCATCAACTTTTTTACCATCTCTTTTTCTTCTTTTTCATATCAAACATGATAATCCAACATAAAAATTATTTTTCCATGCTAAATTACGTCCAACCAAATGGCCCCTAAAAGAAAAGTCTAAAAACAAGAGGCTAAAGATTGATCAGAGCTCTATTACTCTGAGGTGCACTGGATGAAGATGTCTATCGACATATATAAGTAGATAGAAGAACTTCAGCAGCAGACGGTGATGTATGTAGCCGATCCCACAGCAACTGATAAAGGCTGAAAGATTTCTCAGAGCAAAGGTGCCTCCAGCTATGGAAGGAGTGCAGGATCTTTTGTTCGGTGGCATAGATAGAGCTCGTTTTCTTCCAAAACACTCGCATTTCATTTTCTCCAAATCTCATTATAAATTCCTATGAGAAGTTGGTCATCTGCCTTTCTACACTTCATTTATTCAGATTCTTGCTTCACCATGCAGTTCAAATATCTTTTAGAGATGTAGGCATACCCCGTAGTCTCAGTTGAGCCTTCAAGGTTGATCAAATACTCTTGACAAAAGGGCAAGTAGAGAGGAGGTGATTGGCAATTTCAGTTGCAACTCTATATAGTGAGCAACCTGAGGACACATTCCAACCATCTTAGATAGCACCTCACCTATATACAACTTATTTCTTAGGAACCAAAGGAAGATCTTGACTTTCTTCAGAGAAGCAGCCTTCCAGATGATTTTAACAAATGGGCATTTAAGGCCACCGAAATTGACAAAGTTGTAGAGAAGGAATCAACATTGAACAATCTATTATTTGTGAGCTTCCATACCAGCACATCGGCAACATGGGATGGTCTGATATGTGCTAGAAGATCATAGAGAAGCTCCATCTAGTTTGCCTGATCTCTTGACGAAGGGCCAAATGTTTGAATGTTCCAAGAGAGGCTTCTAAGGCTTCATTGCAAGGCAACCATTGTGTTCACTCTTAGGGCTCTTCCATAGAGATCATCAAAAAGAGTGCAAAGGGGAACCGATCCAATCCATGCATCCTTCCAAAAGCTGGTTCTTTGCCCATTCGCAAGACTAAAAGCCACACAGTTTTCAGAAGGCTGCAGTAGGCAAAGAAATATCTCTCTACAAAGGGGACACACCTGTGAGACTTCTCTTTACTCTCTCATTCCCAACTTTTGCCTTGAGTAATAGACACATCGGATTTGTTTCCACCATGGGCTGGCTGATCCAAATAGGAACTTCCACGCACATTCCACCAAAACAGCTTAGTCAATTGTGCCAGATTTTTAATTCCCAAGCCTCCTTGGTCTTTAGTTTTGCAAACCATATCCTAGTTAACCAAGTAGCTAAACCCACTAACCGAGTCTTTTCCTTCCAATAAGAATGCTCTTCTCACTTTGTCAATTTTGACTTGAACAGGACATGTAATAGGATGGTAAGGCCATTAACATCACATTAACTAAAGTCAATCTTCCATCTCAACATAGGACCTTGCCTTTCCAAGTGGCAAGCCTCGCATACACTTTCTCAAACAGGGGTAGTCGACACTGTTTAGGCAGTATTTTGTAATGAAGTGGTAGTCCGAGGCCTTTGTATTGCATGCACCAGGTGCAATTGGACCGCATCAAATCCCATAGTGGATAACACGCCAACCTATCCCTTGTATTTCACCAATTCCCGATTATGCGCTATCCACCATGCATATGCTCTGGGATTTGCCCTGGTTCACTTGCACCTGGTGCATGCAATAATTTCTCTAGCCCAAGATGCATAAAAGAAAATGTACCCTATGTACAATTCATCCAACTTACCAATAAAGAAGCTTCCCCATCATCCAAACTTAGGCAATACATGAAGCTTTTATGAAAATTCACTTTCAAACCTGAAGAAGCTTGTAGGATCGCCTTTGCCGCCAATAAGCTCTCCTTCTTGCCGGCATAGAAGAGAAATGTATCATTTACAAAGTGAAGACATTTGGTGCCCTTGAATTCCTCTTAATTAGAACCCACACCTTCAATCAAACCCCAAAAGCCCACCCTCCTCATGAGTCTAGATAAAACATCAGTGCCTAAAATAAAGAGAGCTGGAGAAAGGGGGTCACCTCGCTTCAATCCTCTCTTGCATAGGATCCATCTCTCTGGTAGTCCATTAACTAAAAGAGCAATAGATGCCAAAGATAGAAGGCTTTTAATCCACATGATCCATCTTTCTAGGAACCCCTTGCCCTAAGTAAGTCAAACCAGGTTAGATTTTATCCATAATATTAGTTGGAAATTTCTCAGGGTTGCTTTAACAAATATGTGAGGTTTCTACCAATCAAACCCTTCCCTCTCTTAGTTGTAACAAAATGCTTGACCTTCTTTTGTATAGAACATAGCAAAATTTTTCACTAGTTTGCATTATATTGACGAGAAATTGTAAAATTAAAGAACTCCGTATCATTACCAGTTTCAATAGGTAAAGACTTACTTGTAATGATGAAAATATCCATGTATATGGCATAGTAGAACTTTCTATTAACCCCAAACGAAGGAAAATAAAACAAGGGCTAAACTTCTACCCCTAATTTTTCATTATCCATTGCACCATAGGAGCAAATGCACTTTGATTTGTAAAGGTTTAGTATCATGATGAGCTTGCCACCTATGTTTTGGAAATGCTCAAGCTGCTAGCTTTGCAGTTCAACAAGAACTTTTGTAGACAACTAGATAAAATATTTGGACATCACGTATTTAATAAAGAGTAAATTACTTCCAGGTGTTGTTGATGGCTTGATGCTACAATATTATCTTCTCCATGATCGTGGAATTAAGAATCTATATATATCAGATTTTTCGTAAGGATTCTATGATTACATCTTGCAACTAAGCTTTGAAGCTTCTTATCTCAACCTCCACTTAGCTTTTCTCTTTCTGCTCCTAGCAACCTTATTTACCTGAAAAGAGAAAAGAAAAAAGATAAGTTTCATAGCTCAATAAGAAATCATACACTATCTTATTAGATCAAGCATAAGTTTTACATGATTTAATGCACTATCTAGAAAAAAATTATGGTAAAATAAAGATTGCATAATAATATAACAAATCATATTGTGACCATCCAATCATGCATGTACAAATTATGCAAGTTCTAAAAATAAATTCAAATATAATTTAAATCAATCATAATCATCAAATGTTTGATATTTAGCCACATTATCTTTTAAAACAATGTTACAGCTATTTTGTGCTACGGTCACTATAATCCATGATAGCGCTATTTTCATAGTCGACAAGATATCATGGTTTATTTTCATTATCAACTTAATATGTTGGTAGATGACCGTTTTCATTGGACACTAGCTCAAGGATGTAGATCAACCCCCATTTATAGGAATAGTCATAGCTATTTGAGACCTCTTAAAATATTTTATATTTTTTGCAAATCATACCAATGGTGGCCTCCAACTTTTTTATCTCAGTCGCTACCCAAAGAGCCACCTAAGTGTTGCACTGACAAGACTAACCAATGAGCACCACTGAGCTCCTATCAACCGGCTTATTTAGGAACGACTGGGCCCAGCTAGACTCTTTATGATTCGGGCAAACTCTGCTGCCTTGCACACATAGGGGTTAGTATTTTCACCCTCATTTATGTAACAATCACGCACAACAGCTGCATGTGATATGGGCATGAAAAATCTAGACCAGTTATCACATACCATGGATCAACCTCGGGAATTTGGATAATGGGTGACGGTCTCCCCTCTATTTAAAGAGGCAAGAAGGGGACCCCCAAGTAAAAGCTCTCATCCACAGGACAACCATGTTTCTCTTTCTCTCTTTCTCTCTCTCTCTTTCTCTCTCTCTTAACTATTCCCAAGGCTCCAGCTAACTTAAGCATTGGAGGATAGCGTGCCAGACAATTTTTAGCTAGTGGACTTTCTTTTGGTTTCAAGTCGCCTTCGAGGAAAGGCACCATTTCACCTTCGACTTGGCTAGACCGACCTCACTCTTATCTTGACAGCAATAAATTAGTACTAGAAGAAGGGTCCCATCCCTAACATAGAATAGAGAGAACATGAGGAAGACACTATAATGAAGACTAGAACTTGGAATGCATCCACCACACACGTAGATAATCATTGTCGTGGTGGAGTAGCCCACTCATTTAGCATGCTGAGGCTAGACCTCCGTAGCTGGCTATGGTGGTGAATTAACAATAATTTGATATCCTGATATAATAGGTACATGCCTTTACAGCAGCTATCTAGAATTTGAGTCACATAGTAGAAAATCAATCTACAGGAGGTGCTCGCTCAGCCGGCTGCACCATCCCAGTAGTTAGCAATCCCACTACTAGAGCATTGAGTAGGCACAGTATGGCCAACGATCCCATATTCCAAGGTGCCTCAATTGGAACCCCATTCTCACCATTGAAGCCCAAGGCGAGAGAGTTGCTGCCACACCCTGCGGTCCTCATGGGAAATATTCTCGACAATTTGAAGCATCTCAATGAGAAACCAATCTCGATCAAAAGCTCCAAGAAATCAACTATCAGATTGAGGCTCTACAAGAAAAGAGTCAAGGGTGAGAGGATATTCTATCCTACTTCAACTCGCAGCCCTCATTCTCCCAGTAGATCAAGGTAAAACTAGTTCCAACATGGTTCAAAATGCCTTATGATGGTTCACTAGATCTGCTTAACTATTTGAAGAATTTGCAAGCTCTAATGATGATCCAAGGTATCAAACTATCCCACTAGCTACTTTCTATACATGATCGATACCCTACTCTGCCTAGCCTTCCCCTCCATGCTCAGAAAATTGGCTCGAGCATGGTACTCTAGTCTCTAACCAGACATGATCCACTCATTTGAGGAACTTGGGTGACAATTTGTTATCCATTTCAGTAGTAGCAAGAAGCAGTTACAAAACTCGGATAGTCTCTTCTTTATTCAATAAAGAGAAGAGGAATGCCAACAAGATTATATGGCTTGGTTCCCATGTTGGAGATTTGCAACTTGAATGAGTTTATTGCAATGTCCACCTAGAAGAAGAGACTCCAAAACTCTAGACTCACCTTCTTCCTCAACAAGAAGTTTCCAATGGACTATGCCGACCTTTTCACACAAGCACAAAAATATGTACAAGATGAGGAAGCAATGGTAGAGTGACGAGAGGTAGAAGATAGGAAGACCACCAAAAAGAAATGAGCTCAGGAGGAACTAAGCAGCACCCGACACGATGGGAAGGTTCCTCATCACTTTAGAAGTCCAAGACCAAGGAGCTTGACACATCAATTCAACTACTACCAAACTCGTCCACTCCCCAAACTCAAAGATTGATGGAAATAAAAGGCCAAGGGTACCTATGATGGCCTCAATTGATGAAGGCCCTAGTGATCAAGCAAAACAAGAAAAAATATAGCAAGTTCCACTGAGTTCACGGCCACAATACAGAGAAGCATCTACAATCAAAGGACAACATCGAAGCCCTGATCCGATGTGGCTACCTCAGTAAATATGTCTGAGGCTAAGGGGACTAAAGAGCAGAGGAGAGGAAGCAATGCTAGCCTAAGGAGGAAGCTGAGCTGAAGGACAATTTCCAAAACAATGATGTATCGAGGATGTCATAACCTTCTTGAATAATGACCTACAAAGAGTCCAAACTCCTCATGATGATGTTGTTGTAATATCCATGATAGTAGCGAACTATAATGTAAAAAGGATATTAGTAGATAATGGAAGCTCGATCGATGTATTGTTCTATAATACCTTCCAATGAATGAAACTTCCTACCGATCAACTTAGGAGAGTTAATTTTTCTATAGTCAGATTCTCTAAGGACTCCATAGCCGTAGAAGGGAAAATTACACTCCTGGTGATGGTGGGATGAGAACCTGGGCAAGAGACCATCGAACTTAATTTTCTCATAGTTCGGGTGCCTTCAGCTTATAATGCTATTCTAGATCAGCCCGCCTTGAACATCCTTTGAGCAGTGTTCTCAATATACCACTTTTTGATATAATTTTCAATAAGGCATGGGGTCGGTAAGATCCAAGGAGATCAAGTGATGGCATAGTAATGTTTTATGGTCACAATCAAAAGAATGAAGCCATTGGAGTCTTTGCCAATTGAGGGGCTCAATCTCTGACATAAGCCTTAAGAGGTGTGGGGTGAGCCGATGAAGTAGCCTATCTCCATTCTACTCAAGAAAAGAGGATCCGACTAGGACCGTCTAGATTGGATCACAGCTGACTACCAACCTCTAAGGTTAGCTGATCAATTTCCTCTACACCAACTTAGATGACTTTATCTGGTCAGCCTCTGATATGCCAAGTATAGCTCATGTGTCATTATTCATAGGTTGAATGTCAATCCGGAGCACCACCCCATATGATAGAAGAAGCAAAGTTTGCCCTGGAGAGAAAATAAGCGATCGATGAGATGGTGGACAAGTTGCTAAAAGTAGGCTTCATCTGAGAAGCCAACTTCTTAGAGTGGTTAGCTAAAGTTGTCATGGTCAAGAATGCCAAAGACAAGTGGCAGATCTGCATTGACTATACTAACTTGAGCCAGCATGCCCAAAGGATACTTCCCACTACTAAAGATCAATCAACTCATGAACATAACCTCAGTCATAAATTGTAGAGCTTCATAGATGCTTTCTAAGGGTACAATCATATTCGGATGGCTTCTGAGGATGAGGAGAAGACTGCCTTCATTATTGAGAATTGTTTGTACTATTATAAAGTTATGCCATTCGGACTAAAGAATATAGGTGCAATCTATCAGCACCTCGTCAACAAGGCATTCAAGGATTAGATCAGCCACAATATGGAGGTCTATGTCGATGATATGTTGGTGAAGAGCACAGATGCTGACCACCACATTGCCAATCTGGAAGAGGCATTCTGCATGTTGAGGTAATACCAGATGAAGCTCAATCCAAATAAGTACACCTTCAACATGATCTTAGGAAAGTTTCTGGGGTTTATGGTAACACAATGGGGAATAGAAGCAAACTCGAAGAAGATACAGGCAATCTTGGAGATGCAGCATCCAAACTCAAAAAGGATGGTACAATGTCTGCCCGAGTTGGTCGACTATAAGGTCTCTCCCCATTTCAAAGTCTTGAGGTAGATGAAGGATTTTAGCTGGATGGAGGAATGTTGAGTAGCATTTGAAGAACTCAAGAAGTACCTTAGGGCTTCTTCAACTTTATCAAAATTGAGTATAGGTGAGACCTTGTATATGTGTTTAGCCATATCCCCTATTGCAGGCAACTCTATACTAGTCCTAGAAGAGGATAAGATCTAGAAACCCATTTATTATACAAGCAAGATTTTGCAAGATGTGGAGATGAGGTATTCCAAGATGGAAAATATTGTTTTTTCCCTCATCACATTGGCACGATGACTTAGACCTTACTTCTAGGCCCATTCCATGATCATCTTAACTGATCGATCATTAAAGTCGATCTTGCAAAGGTCAGACACCTTGGAGAGAATGACAAAATAGGCAATCAAGCTTGGAGAGTTCGACATCGACTACTACCCTCAACTGGTAATGAAAGCCTAAGTTCTGATGGACTTTCTCATCGAGTGCATTATTCCTGAGGAGGACTTAATTGCAGAGTAGCCTAAAGAGGAGCAGGTTGAAGCCCATTAGATATATCATGTTGGCTCGCATGGCAGTGGAGCAAGCCTCATTTTTATAGGCCCAAAGGGAGTCGTTGCTGTGTACACCCTCTAATTCAACTTCAAGGTCTCGAATAATGAGGCTGAGTATGAGGTGTTGATCACAAGCCTCAATATTGAAAAAGAGATTGGCATGAAAAAGCTAAAGATCTTCATCAACTCACGACTGGTTACTGGACAAGCCCGTGACAAATATGAGACCCAAGGACCAACAATGGTGAAATACCTATAGAAGTTGAAGGACATCTCATCGGCCTTCAAGCATCTCAAGATACAACAAATTTTTAGGTCAAAAAATGCTCGAGTTGATGTTCTGTCCCACCTCACCACCTAGGGGTATCTCCAGCTCAATAGGAAGGTTTTCATCAAGTAGATCAAGAGACCATTTTTGAAGACTAGGGTTCCATCATGCTGGTTGATCATGAGCGAAGCTAGATCAACCCCACAATCAACTACCTGAAAGATGGAACTTTGCCTGCGGACTAGGCTGAAGACATGAAAGTGAAGCACCAGGCACTTTGATATGTACTATTGGATAGAAAGCTATACAAGAGATCATACTCTTTATCGCTACTTAGATGCCTTTGACCATCGAAAGTGATTATACACTTCGAGAGGTACATGAGGACATCTATAGCAACTACTTGGGGGTTAGGACACTAACCTACAACGTGCTTCGATAGGGATAGTATTGGTTGATCCTACAGTAAGATGCGATCAATCTCATCAAGTGATGCAACCAATACTATGGACATGCTAACATCCAACACCAACTAGCAACATAGCTCATGCCGATCTCTACCACTTGGCCTTTTGCCCAATGGAGAATCAACATCCTTAGACCATTTCCATAGGTGCTTGGATAGTGAAAGTTTCTCATTATCGGGATCGACTACTTCACCAAATGGGTCAAGGTGAAATCATTGGGTGTAGATTATCAGGAAGAAAGCTTAAGACTTTGTTTGGAAGTCTATTATATGTCAATTCAACCTATCATGTTCTGTAATCATCAACAACAGATAGCAATTGACAACCTCAAATTCAGGAAGTTCTACTTGGACCTCCACATTGACATAGGCTTACTTCAATTGGTCACAGTAGTCCAACGAGAAAGTCGAAGCAATTTACTGGACTATTTTGCAGGGTCTAAGGTGAGAGTGAATCAAGCCAATGGGCTCTAGGATGAGGAGTTCTACAGTGTTCTCTGGGCATACCAAACAATGCATCGGAGCATGAGTGGAGAGACTCCTTTCAATCTCACCTTCTGAATCAAAGCAGTGATCTGGATGTTGGTCTGTCGATGACCAAAATTGAACAGTTCGATGAACAGAGCAACTCTAACCAACTCTAAGATAATCTTAACTTGCTCGACGAAATAAGAGAGAGAGAGCTTGGATTCGAATGGCCTCATGCCAGCAGCAAATAGCCTATTACTACCATGCCAGGGTGAAGTCCAAGATTTTTTGATCTGATGATCTTGTACTTTGAAAAGCTAAAGTATTCAAGCCTACCAAATAGAAAAAGCTATCCAAAAATTGGGAAGGTCCCTATATGTTGTCCAAGTGTAGTAACCAAAAAGGAGGGTGAATTGAGTTTTTTAAAAACCTTTACAATCTTAAAATAAGTATGTGCTCAATTAAAGTAAATTAAGTAAGTGTATGGTGGAAGCAATAAATATGTATAGTAAAATAAGTGATAAAATAACGTGTAAGATAAGAATAAGCATAAGCAACACAAGCATAATAATTTATAGTAGTTTGGTGCCAAATCTAGCACCTACATCCACCCCCTAAGTCTTTCTATTTAAAAATTTTACTATAATCATTCCTCTTGATTAAAGTATGATTGTTTTAATTGGACTCACAATCAATTCAACTAATTGTTTTAATAGGATCACAGCCAATCCAATTAACTTTATATCAAAAATCAATCAAAATCTTTCCAACTAAATCATTCTTACACTTAGTCTATACAATATTCAATTATGGATTGGGACAAGCCTATCTAATAAGTTTCTATTGTAAGAAACTTGCAAAGAAAATAAATAAGTGCAATAGAATAAATATCCAATGAGCCAAAGCTCAAGAAAAAATAAACTTGTTAAAGTGCAATAAAGTCGACGATGGTTGCTCTTTGAAACTTAGACTTGTTAATGAATGAGAGGCTCTCTTATAATTTGTTATGGATGATCTCTCAATGGCTCACACAATTAATGCTTGTAAATCCTCTCGTTTGGACTTGCTCAAGGATATCCAAAGCTCTCACCAAGAACTTATATTTTTCTCTTTTCTTCTCTCTTGGGTTGCTTCTCTAATTGATTTTATATCTTAAATATACTTAAATTTTGATTGAAGAAAATATACTAGCTATTAAAGAGGTTAAACTAGCCATTGAAAATCAGATTTATGTATTGGAAGCTTGCAAAAAAACTAACTATAAGACCGTCAGTCATAGTCGAGTCAACTCGAATCAAGTAGGGATCGACTTAAGATAACTTGGAGTCGACTCTAGATAACTAAGGGTTGACTAGAGCTTCAGATTGAAAAATATAGCTCTTTATCTTATCTGAGGGAGTCGACTCATACTCCATATGGGTCGACTCCTTCATTTCAAAGGCTTCTAAAAAACTTCAAATATCCCTTCAAATTCTTCAAATACTTCTCCAACTTTAGAATTTATTCTTCTAAGCTTCTTGATATTTCTTTAAATATTCAAGCTCATTGTGTTTCCTATAAAATAAATTAACTTCTTCAAGAATATAGAATCATTAGTTTTATACTCAAACATTTTGTATTCATCAAAATTAATCTTTGGATTAACAATCTCCTCTTTTTAATTAATGATGATAAAATTTTAAGTATATACAGAATAAAGCATGGTGTAAGTCTAAGATTTATACTGATTTATGCATAATTAATATAAAGAAATAAGTAGATGCATTGAGAACATACTTCATGAACAAATCATAAAATATTCAGATTAGCTCAAGCATGAATAAATCATAAAATATTTAGATTAGTTTAAGTATATACTCAACTTATCTTTTCTTCCTTTTTGACAATATCAAAAAATTATATTTAAATATTCAAATTATATTAAGAAAATTACAACAAATTTGATTTGTGCCAATCAATCAAATTTTAGAATAATTGAAGAGCGTAATGATACAAGCATGAAAGATTAAACTAAGAGCATGTAATCATTTTAAAATTAATATATCAGACCACTTTGGGTTTAAGAGCTAATTTTTTTCAAAAAAAAATTTAGAAGTAGTCACCATAGATATACTTAAGTAACTCTCTCTCTCTCTCTCTCTCCCCTTTTTATTAAATTAGAGCTATTCAAGATGAATTATATTTGTACTGAAAATATCAAATATAAGAGTTAAAATTTGATTTATAATATGATCAAAGTAAATATCGTAAAAAGTAACAGCATGCATTGAAGCACATAATGTATTAAGCAAATTAAGGAAGTGGCAAGCTTCAAGTTTTACAAAGTGAACCAGGGCAAATTCAAATTTGAATTTTAGATATGACTTGATATGACAAAATACCAACTATGTATCTTAAATGCAAATAGACAGAGTCATTAGCTTAATACCAATGAGTTTTATGATCTTAACTCTTTTAATTTGATATTTTTACAATACAATATTAAGATTTTTTTTGGTTTTGGTACTCCATATCAATAAAATTTTTAATTACTCCCTCTTTATCTTTACAATTAATTTTCTCCCTTTATATGTGCCATGTAATTTTTTTATTATTCTTTTTCCTCATTATTTATCTCATTCTTTATTACAAATTAAAACATGATATACTAAAGTAGCAAAACATAAAATACATACTTCAAAGTATAAGAGTATATTTATTTTTAAAAAATTAAAAATTTTATTAAAATGAAGTTAAAATCTAATATACAAATAATATTGATAAGTTTTAGCAAGTATCATAATAATACAACATGTATCAAAATATTGAGTACAAAGAGCATATGAAGTATCACAAAAAGATTCATCAAAATCAATATATTACAATATGTAAGAGCATTAAGTACTTTCAATTTTAACTAACTTATTTATGAATTAAATCATTTTCAAGAATCCATTTTATTCCAATTTAAGTTAAATAATATTTTAAACTATCTACAAACATAATATTTTCAATAAATACAGAATGGGTGATTTTAATATTACTAATGCCAATGACTTTCTCTTTATCATTAGTACCAAATATTACTATCTCTCTATCTTTACTTCAAGGATTATAAATTAAGATTCATCTTCTATTATGTGCTTTAAGCATCTACCGTCCAAGTGCCATCTCCTCTTTAATGCATGGGATGCTAGGCATACCTGCAAAATAATTACTTTTTAAATTTTTTGTATCCAAATTATTTTGGATACTTTGGGTTAGTAGGCATAGTTGTTTTTGGAATCTAAATCTTTTTAGTTATGGTATAGCTTATTTTCTTTATATTATAATCATAAGCTTTATGGTTTAATCTATTGTATTTGAAACAAGTTATTATAGAAATTTCAAGAGTAGCTATGACAAACACATTTTTAAAAAATTTTTATTTTATTAAAGAATTAAATCTTAGTCTAGCTTTATTAAAAACAATTCTTTGATCATTCAAAAATCATTTGTAATTGTTAAGAACTTAAAGTAAATTATCAACTATAGGTTTTAGTTTGTTAACTTTCTTTTTTAGTTCACTACTTTCTATAATCCAAAAATTATTTTTATTTTAAAATCTTTCTTTTTCTTTAGTAAGAATATGATTTGTTTTCTTTTGAGCTCTTTATTTTTATATCCTAGTGTTGGAGGGGTATTTACCCCTTGGGCCGAAGACATAAACTAGTAGAAGGGCAGATGATGTGACTTCATTTTGGCTTCGGCTTGTGATGATCCTTGGCTTCTAGTACTCCCACTTAAGCTGAATACTGTACCAGCCGATCCTAACTTCAAATTTATTGTGACTCCAGCCTAATCTTCTTAACAATCGACATCTGATATCTATTCAATCCTATAGATGAATAAGTACCTGAATTAGCTGATCTCCGACTCCAGTCAGAAACCAGCTGCTTCATCCTCCATCAGTCTTATTTCATTGAATCCAATCATTTCTAGACATCTTCCCCCTTTTGGTGTACATCTCCTTCAGACCACATTGAAGCTTCTATAAGTGTAATTGGTCCAATTCCACTAGCACCAATCCCATCAGCATTCTTATTTCAAAATTTAAAAGTGTCCACAAAATTTAACTGACTTTGGAATGGAAAAGGCAAGTGTAAAAACCACCTCACAAATCTCGATCAAAAATCTCACCATGTTGTGCCCTAATCGGCCATGTAACCTTTCTAAAATGGTTATTCAACCATTGTCTACAAAAAGATCTCTAGGGGACCCCCCAAGGTATGCACGACCATTCTCCCATACACTCCTCCTCATCATATTTCCACTGTGATCTAACTTGAGCATCGGAGAATCCTTATCGGAGCCAACTCTGATAAGGACTTGTTTGTAGATTTCTTTCTCGAAAAGATGTGCCACCGCTCCAGCTTCTCCGATCATGATCTAGATTTCAGTGGCAATAGATTGATGCTAGAAGAAGAATTTTTGACCCAAGTGTTAGAAGGAGCACAGGCTTGAGATCATGGCACTGCGTAGAGTATCCTCTCGACAATCTAGGGCCATTGCGGCTTCGATGGAAAATGTAACTGGCCAATAGGCCCTCGCACAATCATTGTTAGAGATCCCACAACCCCCTCCCCAATAAATAGCAGCGATCAGTGCAGAGTAGTTTCACCTACTATTTCAGCAAGTGCAAGCTTTGACCATTTCCATCCTATAGGAGTTGGTGTGGTGCTCTCAAGCCTTGGAAGGCCATGAGAAGAGCCATGGGCTTGGATCCGAGATGCTAGAATCAGTTTGGATCCTAAGGCTAAGATGGGATCAGTTCTAAGGTAAAGAATCTGCTTCTGCTAGCAGAAGAGTCAACTCGGGTTGCTGTGGAGTCGACTTAGTTTAGGCAAGTCGACTCGAGTCTAAGACCTCAGCTCGAGGGGACTAGACAGAGAGCAGTGTTTCGAAGCTTCTAGCATGGCACACTGATGGCACGCAGTCGAGTTGACTCGAGGTTCGATCGAGTCAACTCGAGTCTAGGCGAGTCAACTCGAGCCAAGGATGAGTCGACTCGAGTTGCGGGAATAGAACTGTACGAATTTTCTATTTGAGGCTAAGGTTTGGCTTGATCCTAGGGATCTTAAGATCTGGTTTGATAGGTCTTAAGGGGGCTAATCAAGGATTTGGATTAGGATTAAGGCCAAGGGATGAGAACATGGCAAGACTTGGTGTTGGGTGAGTACTTTCATGAATGGGTTAGCCCAGAAAGTTTTTTGGGCTCGAATTTTGATCCATGTACATTGTATATATACTTGTATATTGTAAACCCTAAATCAAGAAATCAAAGAAAAGCTTTTTCTCTTAAAAACCCTACCCATCTCTCTCTCCTCCTCTCTCCCAGGTTTGCACGTAGCTCCTAGGGCATCACATGCACGCCCCCTTCCCTAGAAGGGGGTGTGCGGTATAAAGGATCAAATCCGAATCTAGGGTTTGATGGTTGCTATCCTTGAGAAGGATCCATCATGGATTTTCCTCAGGTCCACATGGGTAAGGAAGCCCTTCAATAGTTGGTATCAGATCTAAGGTGATACCAGGGTGTTGTTGGTTTCTAACATGGTATCAGAGCCTGGTTAAGCGTGGAAGCGAGGAAGGAGTTGTTAGATGTGTGCCCTAGATGCCAGATTGGCTGACATATTTCTATACAAATGTAAGGATAAATTTATAATTTTGACTATAAATGAATAAAATGGTTATTCTACTATTACATTGTGTACATTATGTCTGTGATACATCCTTTGAGTTAGTAGAAATGTTAATTCATATTTTCAAGAGTTGAAAATTTAAGACATGAATTTACATAACTAACTCATAAATAGCTCCTGACCATAGGATCATCATGAGGATGACGATCGATCCGGAAGGTTGGTGTACGATCGCTTTCTTAGGATAGATGTGTCTTGAGTCTACGGTGTGGAGACACTAAAGCGAGAGTATAGGTATTCATTGAGAATGAGAGTACTGAGCGTGACCACCTCTAGCAGTCATAAGGAAGTCTACCTTCTCGTCGATTACTAGCTCGATGCTAACACTGTGTGTCTAGTTCTTTGACCTGAGGTACATCGACAGTTCACCTTGAGTGTGTTATAGTTTGACTACACCATAACTTGGTCTCCTAGCCATTCAAAATCTTGAGGTGTATGTTGGCTGTAACATATTCATTGTAGGAACCAGATTGCATCAAGATGGGATCTATCAACCTCGGTAGATAAGAGGAGTAGTCCAATGATGATTGAAAGATTGAGTCCTTAAGCCCATGGCCATGACAGAGTGAAATAATGAAAAAAAAATTTTCATTAAGATTTCACATTAGACTTGGATCGATCGATTGATTCATATGACTGATGTCGGGTTTGATGAGTTCACCTTAACCCTAATTCAGTCGGGACTCATGATAGAGGAACTTAATCACACAGGTAGCTACACCGAGAGGTTCATCGTCATTTCTGATGGGTTGCCACCATATACTGCTAGGTGTCACTGATGGATTTTGGGAGCAATTAGAATGATCTTGATGATCGATCATTCTAATTGTCTGAATCAGAAGAGTTCTGGTCCATCGAAAGGAGTTTCGATGATATCGATGATGAGATCACGACATGTCTCATTACCATACGAAAATGAACCTAACTGGGTCACACAAATAAGAGTTAGGATCTGGATGTCATCAATTGAGCTAGCCTAGTTTGATTGATTTGGATTAGATCCAATTAGGTTCAAGAAAATCGTGCTAGCACACGATTGAGCCTAACTTTCTCCTCGTGTAATCTTTTTTCATCTCGACTGAGCCAAATGTGATTTGACTCACCCAAAGAATCTTGAAAAGATTTCTCACAGTCTGACTGGAGCCAGTCCAGCTCAGAAAGGACTTATCTTAATTCATGAGATGAATTTAAGACAACACCTGCTAAATCCTGTCATCTGCCATTTCTGTTTTAGGACATTGGTCAAACGTTGACCCATGGACCTTGGATTGAAGGCCACTTGGCAAGAGGTCATTGGAGAGTTTTAGTGGAGTGTCCACCTGCTAAATTAGCCCTTAAAGTGGGTGCCATAATCAGATTGGGCGTGCGCCCCAAGTGGATAAGGATAGAGTCCCATGAGATGAGGACTCTGATCCCTTGATCAACTTGGACTGTGGGGCGCAAATCTCACTGTGCTTATCCAGTGTTGGCACCAACAGTAGAAGAGATTGTGGGAATTTTTATCTGATATGATCAGATGACATCACTCCATCAATCAAATTTTTTTTATAATTAATTAAAATTTTTTGATTGATCGAATGATGTGGCACTGCATGGCGCAACAGGGTCTATTTAAACCCTAACTGCGCCTAGGGTTCAGAGACTCTGCTCAATAACCAGCAAAAGTCTGAATCCTTTCTACTTCTCCACACCCCCTCTGCTCATCTCCCTCCCCTCTTCACATCCAAGAGGTTGGGCATCCATCTGGTGCTTGTCCAAGGCGTGGTGGCTTCCTGATTAGAAGGCTGCAGAGATTTGTCGAGAAGCTGCTGCTCCAGCTTCAGAAGATCTTTTGAAGATCTTTCAGATCAGATCTAGATCTAATTTTTGGAGCAAGAATTTGCAAGGAGAAGATAATCTATATCCTACTCAAGTGGATATTGGTATAGGTCAAGTGACTGCGTGGCTATTTTAGAACCTCGGGCATTGCTGCGATCATCTACAGGATAATCTAGTTACCCTAGAGTTATTTCTCTATTCCTCATATTTTTAGATTTAATTTTAAATTTAATATTAGATAATAAAAATTAGATCTAATAAATCTTAGATCTAAAATATCATAGGATAATTTTTTTTTTAAAATATTCTGTCCCAGATCTCATTAGATCTGGAAGATCCTACAAGGAAAAAGTCAGTTTTTCCTTCAACTGGTATCAGAGCCAGATTGATGGCTCTATTTCAGATCTAATTTAGATCTAAGTTTTATTTTTATTTATCTGATATTAATGGATTTTAGATATCACATCAGATGTAATAGGATCTAAAATCAAAAAAATTTAAAATTAAATCTAAGTAGATCTAACATGTATGAGATGCATGACTAGACTAGGAGTAGTTTAATCTATGAAAAGTCTTATAATTTTATATTTTAATATGATTAAAAAATAAATTAAATCTAATTTATTATTTGATTTTTTGATATTATAAATATTATATTTAGATCAAAAAATAGAAAATAAAAATTTAATTAATACATAAGATTGATCTGTTGTATGCCTAGACTAGTTATAGAATTATTCTAGTAACTGTCTAGAATAGATTTTATATTGAATAGTTTAATTTAAATCATATTTTTCAGATGTTATATGTGATGTATCAGATCTGAAAGCATGCTAATTAGATCAGATTTTAATACATGAGATGTATGCAAAGCATGTATAAGTTAGATATGAAATTATATATGTGATATGTAACTTAGATCTAACTAGTTTTGTAGTTAAATTAATATTTCTGATTAAGGTGTTCTTCATGGCCGTCTGGTCATAAGAACAAAATAGGGTTTAAGACTCTCTCCTCCCATTCAATGGGATGTTCTTATGGCGTGTAGGGGTGCTGCATGTTCATCCTTAATCAGAAATCAAAATTTACTTTTCTGCAAAATCCTAGATCCTGAAATCCTAAGATTTATTTACATGTTTTGTTTATGAACCCAAGACTTAATTAATGAATTAAGCTTATGAAATTAAATTAGGTCTAAAATTAAGAATTTTAGATCTAAGTCATTTTCATAAAATTGGGTTCGGACTTAGGTAGCTTAATTAGGTCTAGCGGTTGATCAAACTGAATCAAAAGTTGGTTAGGTGGGATCATGAAAGCTAATAATTAACTAGCCTAATAAGATTAAGTCTAGGTCAAGGTTGAATCACATTCATATGTGACTCGATCAAGTTAAGACCTAATTTGGCTCAGTGGTTAGAGCCTGGATTATAGGCTAACCCAATTGGTTCTGATTCGACAATTTGGTATCTAAGGTAAGTTGGGCAGATGCGACCGACTGATTTTTAATTGGGAGCTACTCGACTCGAATACGTTCTTGTCAAGTTAATGGCATATCCCTCCCACCGATCTCACTTACTTGGCCATATGTGTCGACCTAGTTCTGATTTGAGGTGGCTAACAGTTTGAGCTAACCCATGCTACTAGGTTAGTCATAATTGTTATGACTATGTCAAGTCAAATTTAATGAGACCTAAATCAAATCTTCCTAAGAAAATATTAAGTCTAAGGTCTTCCACCATTGTAGATGTGCGAGCCCTTCTCGAGGTTGATTATTCTCAGCTGGTTACAGTAGCTCAGTTGCACCGAAAAGATGCAACCATGTTCATTAGGCATTGGATGCTACAAATTAGAGGATGGGTTGTGCTCAATATTTTGGATACGGTGAGGGACCCAATCAGGAATCTAATTCGTGCAAATGGTGGGTCTGACTTAACTAAAGATTGGAGCAATATTTCGGTCACGGTGAGCTTCATGAATTAGAGACCAAATTTTGAGTGCACCATGATTAGAGAATCATTGAACAAGAGTTGTCCACTCATCAGTTAACCCATCACCAATAACTGTTAAGTGAGGTGGTGGGCCAGTCAGTGACACCGCACCACCCACTAGAAATCATTAATCATAAAGATTTTCACATCTCTACCTAGGGAGTGTAGGGATCTGAGAAAATAGTGGGAGCCTAATTTGTTTAAAAATAAAACTCTTAAACAAATTGATTAAGTCTGATTACAAAATCTAACTAGAAACTTTTGACTCTCTACAGGAAACATGTCTGCATCCAACCCCCTGACCAAAATACTAGACACCCACAGATTGACTGGATATAATTTCAAAGACTGATTGAGAAATTACAGAATTATTCTGGATTTCAAAAAACTGACTCATGTCTTGGACCAGGACCCACCTGCCATGCCAGCACGTCCGACTGCTGAACAGAGAGCGTCTCTGAAAAAATGGATGGATGACGATAACAAAGCCAGGTACTACATGTTGGGTGCCATGTCTGATGACTTGCAGCGCCAGCATAAGAATATTATGACTACCCACCAAATGTTGGCTCACCTACAAAGTTGTTTGGTGAACAAAGTCGCGTAGCCAAGTATCAAGTCTGTCAAAAGCTTTTTAAGGCTAAAATGCATGATGGGAAGTCAGTCCAAGATCATTGTTTGTCAATGATCAAGGACCTTGAGGAGCTTGAGAAGCTCGGTGTCATCTTAGACAGAAATTTTTAGATTGATGTGATCCTTCAGTCCTTGTCTGATGTATATGGTCAGTTCATCATGAACTTCCATATGCATAAGATGCAGTGTACCTTGGCTGAGTTAATGAACATGTTGGTTACGACTGAGCTTTCTTTGAAGGGTTCAAAAGGCTCTGTCTTTACTGTGGAGCAGACTTCTTCTAAGAGAAAGTCTTTTGGAAAGAAGAAGAAGTCTGTGAAGAAGCAGAAGGTGGATGAGAAGAAGAAGAAGATGAAACCGAAGAAGAAAATTGCTGAAAAGAAAAAATATTTTCACTGCAATTCAGATGGCCATTGGAAGCGAAACTGTCCTCAGTACCTGGCCATCCTGAAGAACAAGAAGGATGATCCTTCTGGAAGAATGCTCATTATAGAATCTAATCTTACGGTTTCCTCTGCATCCAGTTGGGTTCTTGACAATGGTTCTAGTGCTCATTTGTGCACTTCTATGCAGGGTCTTAAGGAGAGCAGGAGGCTGAGTGATGGGGATATGATCCTATGCATCGGGAACGGAGCAAAAGTTGCTGCTGTGGCCGTGGGAACCTACCCTCTGTGATTACCGTTAGGATTAGATTTAGTTCTTAGAGATTGTTATTATGTGCCTGTAGCAAGCAAAAATTTGATTTCTATTTCATGTTTCATACAAGAAGGCTATGTGATTAGCTTTCATAAGAACCATTATAACATATTTTATGAAAATAATAAAGTTGCAAATGGTTTTCTTATTAATGGTCTCTATCAGCTACATATTGATATATCTGTATTTCATATCAAGCAAAATGTGAATGTCATGAGAATTAAAAGGCCTAGAGATAGTCTAAATGATAGGTATCTGTGGCACCTAAGGCTAGGTTATATAGCGAAAGACAGGGTTAACAAATTAGAAAAATTCAGGCTATTGAGTCCGTTGACTTTCGAGTCATATTCAGTTTATGAATCATGCCTTCAAGACAAAATGACCAAGCTCCATTTTACAGAATATAGGGAAAGGGCCCCAGACCTACTTACCCTAGTACATACAGATGTGTGCGGCCCATTTGATGTGCCGGATAGAGGCAACTATGTCTACTTCATTACCTTCATCGATGATATGTCTAGGTACGAGTATGTATTTTTAATGAAACACAAATCTGAAGCCTTTAAAAAGTTCAAAGAATTTAGACATGAGGTGAAAAAATAAACAAGAAAGCTCATTAAAGTTCTTCGATCAGATCGAAGAGGTGAATACCTTAGTCGGAAGTTCCTAGACTATCTTAAGGATAATAGCATAGTCTCTCAATGGACTCCACCTAGAACGCCACAACTCAACGGGATTTCAGAACGGAAGAATCGGACCCTATTAGATATGGTCCATTCCATGATGAGCTTCACAGACCTCCCTGAGTTTCTTTGGAGACATTATCTCATGATAGTAATATATGTATTGAATAAGATTTCCTCTAAAATCATTTCTACCACACCGTATGAGATATGGTATGGTAAAAAGCCAAGTCTGAGTCATCTCAGAATTTAGGGTTGTCCAGCTCATATCAAGAGACAGCAGGCGGACAAGTTAGAGTTCAGATCTTTTAGAGTTTGGTTCATAGGATATCCTAAAGAGTCATTAGGATACTATTTCTATATTTCAAAAGATCACAATGTGATTGTAAATCGACATGCTATTTTTCTTGAAAAATTATTTATTCAAGATAGTGGCATCGAAAGAATAATTAAGCTTAAGGAGAATGTCTCCCAAGAGCAACGAACTAAAGAACCTGAGGAACCAAATCAATTAGAACCAGTCCTAACACAACCTCTTCCACCTCGTAGATCGACTAGGGTTTTCCGTCCTCCTGAAAGGTACTTAGGTACTATACAAGAGGAAGTAGAAAAATATTCCTCATGAAAAATGGGGCTCATGGTGATGACCCCAAGACCTATGATGAGGCGATATTAGATATCGACTCTGAGAAATGGTTAGAGGCAATGAGATCAGAAATTGACTCGATGCACTCAAACCAAGTTTGGACCTTAGTAGTCCACTTGAAGGTAATGTACCTATTGGTATAAATGGATCTTCAAGAGAAAGATAGGTGCAGATGGGAATGTGGAGATATTCAAGGCTAGGCTCGTAGCGAAAGGTTATAATCAGCGCGAAGGCATTGACTATCAGGATATCTTTTCGTCCGTAGTCATGCTAAAATCCATCTGCACATTGCTTGCTGTTGCATCCTATTTCGATTATGAAATATGACAGATGGACGTGAAAACGACGTTCTTAAATGGATATCTTGAGAAAGATATCTATATGGAACAGCCACTTGGTTTTACATCCAGTGATGATGATCACAAGATCTGCAAGCTGCAAATATCCATTTATGGACTTAAGCAAGCATCTCAGAGCTGGAATACTCGTTTCAATGATGTGATCAAAATATTTGATTTCATCAAGAACGAGGAGGAACCATGTGTGTTCAAGAAGGTCAGTAGGAGCGCAGTTGTCTTCCTCATACTATACGTAGATGACATCCTCCTAATTGGGAATGATATTTTCATATTGACCTCAGTCAAAATATGGTTGTCTAAGGAGTTCTCTATGAAAGATCTAGGAGAGGCATCCTTTATACTGGGTATTAAGGTCTATGGAGATAGACCAAATAGGATGCTGGAACTTTCACAGAAGATGTACATAGTGGAGGTACTAAAAAGGTTTAGCATGAAAAACTCCAAAAGAGGTTTAGTACCTTTTAAACATGGCATTCATCTCTCCAAATTGATGTGCCCTAGCATACTTGAGGAGATTGAATGCATGGGTAAGATCCCTTATGCTTCGGTAATAGGGAGCCTCATGTATGCCATGCTATGTACATGACCTGATATAGCCCATGCTATGAGTGTCACAAGCAGATATCAGTCGAATCCTGGTGAAGAGCACTGGACCTTTATGAAATGTATCCTTAAGTACTTGAGAAGGAATAAGGATATGTTTCTAGTCTTTGGGAATGGAGAACTCCAGGTTTAGAGATTTACAGACTCAGACTTTATGTCTGATATAGATGATCGAAAGTCGACATCTGGGAGTCTGCTCATTTGCAATGGTGGTGCAGTTAGCTGGAAGAGTTCCAAATAGACGGTGATTGCTGATTCCATCATGGAGGCAAAGTATATTGCTGCATCGAAAGCTGCGAAGGAGGTATTCTGGTACAAAAAGTTTGCCGCAGAGCTTGGAGTGATGTCATCGGATGCCATCCCTCTTTACTGTGACAATAATGGTGCCATAGCCCTAGCTAAGGAGCCAAGATCTCACCAGAAGTCCAAGCATATTGAGCAGCGATTCCATCTGATCCGTAATTACCTCAAAAAAGGTTATGTCGAGGTTAAGAGAGTCGACTCCATAGATAATGTAACAGACCCACTAACAAAGCCATTAGTCCAGCAGAAGATCGAAGCCCACCTTGAGAAGATGGGACTTAGATATGCAGCCAATTGGCATTAGGTCAAGTGGGAGTTTGTTAGATGTGTGCCCTAGATGCCAGATTGGCTGATACATTCCTGTACAAATGTAAAGGCAAATTTATAATTTTGACTATAAATGAATAAAAGGATTATTCTACTATCACATTATGTACATTATGTCTGTGATACATCCTTTGAGTTTGTAGGAATGTTAATTCATATTTTCAATAGTTGAAAATTTAAGGCATGAATTTACATAACTAACTCATAAACAGCTCCTGACCATAGGATCATCATGAGGATGATGATCGATCTGAAAGATTGGTGTACGATCGCTTTCCTAGAGTAGATGTGTCTTGAGTCTACGATGTAGAGACACCAAAGCAAGAGTACAGGTATTCGTTGAGAACAAGAGTACTGAGCGTGACCACCTCGAGCAGTCATAAGGAAGTCTACCTTCTCGTCGATGACTAGCTCGATGCTGCAGCTGTGTGTCTAGTTCTTTGACCTGAGGTACATCGACAGTTCATCTTGAGCGTGTTATAGTTTAACTATACCATAACTCGATCTCTTAGCCATTCAAAACTCTGAGGTGTAAGTTGGCTGTAGCATATTCATTGTAGGAACCAGATTGCACCAAGATGGGATCTATCAACCTCGGTAGATAAGAGGAGTAGTCCTATGATGATCGAAAGATTAAGTCCTTAAGCCTATGGCCATGATAGAGTGAAATAATAAAAAAGAATTTTTCATTAAGATTTCACATCGAATTTGGATCGATCGATTGATTCATATGACTGATGTCGGGTTTGACGAGTTCACCTTAACCCTAATTCAGTTGGGACTCATGATAGAGGAACTCAATCACACAGGTAGCTGCACCGAGAGGTTCGTCTTCATTTTTGATGGGTTGTCACCATATACTGCTAGGTGTCACTGGTGGATTTTGGAAGCAATTAGAATGATCTTGATGATCGATCATTCTAATTGTCTGAATCAGAAGAGTTTTGGTCCATCGAAAGGAGTTTCGATGATGTCGATGATGAGATCACGACATATCTCATTACCATATGAAAATGAACCTAACTGGATCACACAAACAAGATTTAGAGTCTGGATGTCATCAATTGAGCTAGCCCAGTTCGATTCATTTGGATTAGATCCAATTAGGTTCAGGGAAATCGTGCTAGCACACGATTGAGCCTAACTTTCTCCTCGTGTAATCTTTTTTTATCTCGACTGAGCCAAATGTGATTTGATTCACCCAGAGAATCTTGAAAAAATTTCTCATAGTCTGACTGGAGCCAGTCCAGCTCAGAAAAGACTTATCTTAATTCATGAGATGAATTTAAGATAACACCTGCTAATTCCTGTCACCTGCCATTTCCATTTTAGAACATTGGTCAAACGTTGACCCATGGACCTTGGACTGAAGGCTACTTGGCAACAGGACATTAGAGAGTTTTAGTGGAGTGTCCACCTACTAAATTAGCCCTCAAAGTGGGTGCCATAATCAGATTGGGTGTGCACCCCAAGTGGATAAGGATAGAGTCTCATGAGATGAGGACTCTGATCCCTTGATTAACTTGGACTGTGGGGCACAAATCTCACTGTGCTTATCCAGTGTTGGCACCAACAGTAGGAGGGATTATGGGGATTCTTATCTAATATGATCAGATGATATCACTCCACCAATCAAATTTTTTTTAGAATTAATTGAAATTTTTTGATTGATCGAATGATGTGGCACTGCATGGCGCAGCAGGGTCTATTTAAACCCTATCTACGCCTAGGGTTCAGAGACTCTGCTCAATAATCAGGAAAATCCTGAATTCTCTTCACTTCTCCATGCCCTCTCTACTCTTCTCTCTCCCCTCTTCATGTCCAAGATGTTGGGTGTCCATCTAGTGCTTGTCCAAGGCATGGTGGCTTCCTGATTAGAAGGCTGCAGAGATTTATCGAGAAGCTGCTGCTCCAGCTTCAGAAGATCTTTTGAAGATCTTCCAGATCAGATCTAGATCTGATTTTTGGAGCAAAGATTCATGAGGAGAATATGATCCAGATCCTACTCAAGTGGATATCGGTAGAGACCAGACAACTACGTGGCTATTTTAGATCCTCGGACATTGCTGCGATCATCTACAGGGTAATCTAGTTACCCTAGAGGTATTTCTCTATTCCTCATATTTTCAGATTTAATTTTAGATTTAATATTAGATAATAAGAATTTGATCTAATAGATCTTAGATTTAAAATACTGTACAATAATTTTTTTTGAAATATTCCGCCCCAGATCTCATTAGATCTGAAAGATCCTATAAGGAAAAAGCCGATTTTTCCTTCAGGAGTCACACGAGATGAATCAGAAATCTGTAGATCTATTCTACAGTATGCCTCAAATCTATTTTCATATTTTTTACTATGATTTGGCCAATCGAAAGTAGCAAGTTGAAGGTAAAGGTTGAGAGGCTGGATGGGAAGGGATTTTTTTCGATGTGGAAGGTATGGGTGGTAGATTTTTTGACCCAATCTTGGAGGAAGAAAGGTTGGAGGGTGTGACAGTGAGGTGATGAAATTCTCTGGAGAAGATGGGTGATAAGCTCACGATGTTGTCGTTAAGACATCATGATTATCAAATTAAATCTAACTTCAATAAAAATTAAAAATACATAGAGAGTATCGAGTCAGGTCAAATCCATAGAGAAGACAGTACTTTGATTCAAAATCTTTGATTTTATAAAAAAATAAAATTTTGAGAAAAATAATTTAAATCAAAAAATAAAAATTAAAAATATAAAAAATAAATCAGATACTAAGATCTACAATTTAGATTCTAATTTTTATTTACAATAAAAATAAATAATAAAAATTTAAGAGCATAAAAATAAATTGGCACTAAGATCTACTAATTAGATCTTAGTATCTACTTACAATAAAAATAAAATATAAAAATTTAAAGTACATAAAAATAAATTTTATATTAATTAAAAGTTAAAATTTAATTATAAAAAATTTAAGAAGAATAATAAAATAAAATATAATAAAATTATAGCAAGGATCTGAAGTTGATCGACGCAGCCTCATCGAGAAGATGGTTGATGATCTCTCCTTCTTCTTTCATACTCCGTGGAGCGAACCGGCTTCTCTCCTTTTTCTCTTTAGATCCTTAATTTTTTTAATTTTTTTTAATTTTTTTATTATTTTTTTTATTTTTTCTCTTATTTTCAGACCTCTTTATTTATAGGTGAATTTTTTATCATTTTCTGATAGCAAACGAAGTCCCAAAAGCCCTTAAAATCATGTCAAACCCGCATCTTGATTTTATGATCATTGGATCTTATTTGGACTGCCTAGATCGCATCAAAAATCACTGTTAAACTCCTCATCTCAATCGAGATCGATGCTAGCCATTAGATCAGTCACCAGATCGAATTTGGGCCATCAATCAATGCTCAGGACCTCCCATTCACGGACGGAATCACTGTCAGCCATCGGATTGGGTGATGGATTTATTTTGGACCATTGGATGGTGCAAGGAATTCAGTTCTCAATCGATAATGAATACGGACCATTCGATCTTGCTTCAAATTAATTTGGGCTATTGGATCGGGCAACTACTATGGGCCACCACCGAAGCATATAGGAAAGCACATCTTGTACCATCCGATCGCGTGTTTGGCATGATGTCAACCATCCGATCATGCAGAAGCCATCCGCTCATAATGTGGCACAATAGTTGGTATTAGAGCCTGTGTTGCGTGGAGGGAGAACGAGATGCCAGAATGTGAAGATTTTCAAAGGCTGAAATTTTAGTAAGATACCTGTCAAGGTATTTCTCAAATCCTTTGGATTTTCAGTTGTGATTTGGTTTGGATCCAGTCATGGCAAGCAACATAAAGGTCAATTTTGAGAAGTTTGATGGGAAAAAAAACTTTTTTATGTGAAAAGTTAGGGTTGAAGATCTCTTGATTCAGGCAGATCTAGATCAGATGTTGGAGGAGAAATCTGAAGGGATGTCGGATCATCAATGGATATCCCTAGAGAAGAAGGCTTGTTCGGTGATTAGAAGATATTTGATGAATGCAACTCTCTATTCAGTGTTAGAAGAGAAGACCTCAAAAGGTTTGTGGTCGAAGTTGCACACCATGTATATGAGAAAAAATATGTGTGATCATCAATCATCAAGATGACGTCTGATGAGTCCCACAATCCATCAATGATACCTAGCAGTATGTAGTGGTAATCCAAGAGAATGAAAGTAAGAACATCTAGGTACAGGTATCGTATGATTTAGTCCTTCAATCATGGGTTTCGATTTGATGGCGATCATGGAGAACTCATCAGATCCCATCGTCAGTCATATGCTAGATTGACTCTGTTGGAAAATATGTCCTAAAGCCAATCGTTTGATGATTGTGCGAATTATAAATGTATATAAATTGATAAATAATAAAAATTATTTGGACTTTTTCATCACAAGGTTACATCTTCTAACGAACTCCTATATTGTGATGAAGTCCTTAAAACTACTTTAATCGATAAAGGAGGATTTATCGTATAGTCCTTAAACTAGTTCGCGACCAAACGATATGCTATTATTAGGACGATAGCGATATCAAGTGTAGATCATTGTGCATCATATGTATTGGTCATCCTCGTAATCAAATGGTATGAAGATATTAGTTTGATATGTAGGTAAGATGTAGGAGTACATCATCACTGACATGATCAACTGCGGAGCGCTCTGCTGTCAAGGGTAGTTCGCGAAGGGTATGGATATAAGTGTCCCTCTGATCTGAAATTATCACGGTGATTTGCAAGCAACTCACTATACTTTGGTGCCAAACTATCTGAGTTTATAATTCAGTGATGAAAGATTTTAGGTGCAGTCAAGTACTTGTCAAGGTGGTACATGAGTCAAGATGGGATTGATCCCTCAGAATTAGTAGGAGTTAATGTATCAATATATTTCAATGAAGCAAAATCTGAGCTCGAATAATCCATGTGATGGATTTAAAAGATTGAAATATAATATGGATGACTTATCTAAGATTGACAGTTAAATCTTAGGTCATCCTTGAGCATTAAGGTCAAAGAGATGAATTATACGGTAACCATACGCCAGTAGATTCTTGAATGTTGCTTCGCCATCATTTGACCTATTCGGATGTCGGATCATCATTACTAGATGGTTACATCGATTGGTTCAGAAATTTATTTTTATGCTACTGGCTTAGGTTCGAATCTATGGGATCACACTCAAAAGAAGTTTCTAACTGATCATGTGATTTATCAACGATTGAGAATTATTCAAGGGCTTAATCATCAATTCGATTGATAGTTAACCTTATGCAAAAATTATAATAAATTTATTCATCAAATATTAGTGAATTAATAAAAAATTAATTAATAATTAGATTATTGATTAGCTCAATTTGATTGAGTAAAGAGGATTAAATAAAATCTAATTGAATTAGATTAAATTAGGTTTGATCCGATTAGGTTACGAGATGATCTAATCAGTAAGAGAGAATTATTTTTGATTTGATCAGGATTTTAGTTTAATCAATTTTTAATTTGATTGAAATTTGATTAAGAATTTATAAACCTAATTAGATTAGATTTCATCTATTTTATTTAGGCTAAACCAGATGAAATTTGGTTTGGATTCAAATTAGGAAATTAAGAGTCCATATTACATTGGACTCTTCTCCCTTGCACCTCTTACTTTGGATGCAACTTTTCTCCATGCACAAATAGTTTTTGTATGAGATTTTTTCATGCCAAATAGCCCTTTTCCTTCTCTATCTCACATCCAAACTTGAGTAAAATCTGATATTATATGGTATATTCAAATTTGATTTGAATGGGATACCATATAAGATAAGGTTTGACCTTATCTACAACTCTAGCCGCCACTTGCTTTTTATTCCATTATTTTGTGCTACAAAATAAAGTTCTCATCATGGGAAATCAGGTTAGGATCTGATTTCACGTGAAAAAGTAAGTTTTTGGGCATCCCATATTTTTTTTTGAGCATGAAAATTATGAAGGTGCAATAACTATGGAAGAGTTCAAGATGTCTAGGACTCTTCATCCCCACCTCCTTACATGTTGAAATAAAAAGAATTTTATTTCATTCTTGTGCGTGTAAGATATCAGAGGAAGAGAACTTTTCATAGAGGTTGGATGCATGTGCGACTATGACCAACCAGTGAGGACCCTCTCTACCATATCTCTCAGCGGTGGTGATCATCGATTCATACTCAAATATTTAGTTCTGAACTCAAATTAGAAGTAGATATGATCTACTGCTCACATACATGCATGCTGATTTTATCTTCAGTATTTTATAGATTTAATATGCAACATATCATGTCATAGATCTTAAAGTAGGTTGATTTGATGATTAGATCATATGCATGTTAGATTAATATGATTAATCTAATTATCTTTCACTATAATTTATTCAAAAATATTTTGAAATATATGTATGAAATCACCTACATTTTTCAATAGTGGTATCAGAGACTAGGTTTGTTATAACATATTATATATGCATATTAAATCTAAATTTTAATTTTATTTAGATCTAATATGTGATATTTTGATCTAAATTTAATTAATGATTATTTGCACAAGCTGATATAATGTTGTCCTCCTGTAGGGTTTACCCCTTATAGTAAACAGATTATCCTAGTTTGTACTAATCTTTGATAAAATTTAATTTTTTTATATTATATGTGATATTTATGATCTGATTTAGATATAATCTAAGATTGTGATCAGATCTGTTATAATTTAGATTAGATCTAAATTCAAGCATATGTGATATGTGATTAGATTAGATGATCCGATTAGCAAGTACTTAAATTGGATTGATCACCAGACCATCCGATCATAGGAGCAAGAAGAATTTAAAGATCCTCTCTTTTCATTTGATGGGATGCTCTTATGACATGTAAGGGTGCCATATGATTAGATCCTATGAAAAAGAACGTGAAAAGAAGAACTATTTTTTTTGTAAAATCTTAGATCTTAAAATCTTAGGTTTATTATATGTGATACAAAGTTGTATAAAAAATAAAATATCTAATCTACATAATTAAAATTATTTTAATCATAAAAAAATAAAATCTTAAATTATAAAATATTTAGATATGGTCTAAATGATGTTTATGATTGATTTTATTTTAGTATTATATAAGATTTTTTAGATTCGAAACTCTTTAAATCGTGTTCACACAATTACTGAGCCGATCTAGTTTTAAACTAAGTTGACCCAGTCTTCTTGTGTAGCTGGCTCAATGTTGATTGAGTCGACCCAATTTAAGAACAGAAAGTCTTTACATAATATTTGTTGTAAATTATTTATACAAAAAAATATTAAAATTATTTCAAACCTAAACCTAAACCCATGTTAATGTTGAAACTTAATTAAAAATTAAATGTAAAATTAATTAGATCTAGAATTGTGAATTAAAGATCTAATGTCATTCGCATAGAACATGGGGGCATGGGTTAGCTCAAATCAAGTCCTCTTAATTGGGTTAGATCTAAGGTTAGAATCAAAAAGTTAATAGACTAAATAGAAAAATTGATTAAATCTAACCAAATATTGAATTAGATTAAATCAAAACTTTTATAGAACCATTACAATAGTGGTAGATGATCAAGTCTATGTCTTTCATTAGATCAAATAGACCTTGATTGTGACTCAGTGGTTGAATCCAAATTATTAGGTTGGTCAAATCAAAACTAATTAACCAATTGGTGTCTAAGATAAGTTTGACATTTCGATCGGTGGTTTTTAATTGGAAGCAGTTTACCTGACCATTTCGATGGTGTTTAAGGCAAGCTTAGCAGACCCTCCCATTGATCTCACTTACCTAGCCAATTTGGTAAATTATATCTTGATTAGACCACTAAGTGATTCGAGTTGATCCATGCCATTAAGGTTGATCAGTGTGACTAAACTAGGTGCCAGTTCAACCAGCATGACCCTAATCCAATTCAATGACTTGGTGAAGTCAGTGGGAGGATTATGGTTTACTGGTTGATTTCTTCTTTTTTTAATTTATAAATTAAATCTTCTAAATTATTATATCCCTAAAAATGAGCTAGTTATAGAGGTAACTAGATCATAGCCTCTCATTAAGTTGGATGGTAATGGGTCCATTAATATGATGATCATTGGAGGCCCAAAGGCCTAATGCTCATCTACTATTGAAATTATCATTCATAATATGATGACTCAGTCGAGTCTCTCTAGCAAGTGGTCAAGTTAGCTAACCAAAGTCAGGCCTAATTATTTGGTAGTTAGATTTTTGAGAATAATCATGTTAATGGTTGGACCTAATCAGGACTTGCAGAGAAGATCAAAGTCAACTAAAAAGTTATCTAGGGCTAAATCAATTACTAAAAATTAATTACTGAAATAATTGGTTAAGAACCTACCCATAGATGTACATAGGTGAGCCAGCCAAAGTCGGACTCGTGTGCAGTCTGTGTGGATTCTAGTACCTGCTAAAAAATTAGGGTAATTTCTTAGATTAAAGGTAGAGGCTATCAATTCGACTAAAATAGTGGAAGAATCTTTAGACTAAAGTCTAAGTCTTTAGGCTTAATCAATTCATAAACATAGAGGTCTTATATTTTTTTTTCAGTTATGACTAGATGTCTGTTGCTCTGTTCACTATTTGACAGTGACTTATTTATACGATCCAACTTTATGATGGTATCAAAAGTTGCAAATAGTTCTGGAGCATGAATAGATCCTAAATATGATTATGGATCCAGCACCTGAAGTTCTCATATTCAACACATATGATGCGATCAAAGGTACTTATTAGAAATGGCCAAATGATCATATTACCATGTGGTACTTTTGAGAGCAGTGAAGAACACAAATTTAGTTATAAATTTGATGATGCTCAGTAAAAGAAAATCTTTCAAATATTGAAGGAGTTCTTTTGCATCTCTGAAGATGTATCTTCAGTGGGGCAATAATTCTTTCAGAAAGAAAAGAAAAAGAAGGTGCAAAAGAGTCGTGCTTGGGCTAAAGAGCCTGAACTGACAAACAAGATTAACCTAGTCTAACAGAGTCCCTAGACCCAAATAAGCTAAAGAAGAGAAATCAACTAAGGGTTGGTGGACAAAGTACTTATATGATAATACCTTATGATTTCTTTATTTATGATACATACTACCTAGATATTGGATATTAGAAGTCCATGCAAATTGTTGCAATGACTTCAGGTTAGTAGAAAGATTGAAAACAGCAAGAGGTTCTTGAACATTGGAGATCGAAGTTATATTCCAATCCTGATTTTAGGAATCATCGAGTCTATTTTTATTTCTGATAATATCATTTTAGTGATTGTCACTACCATCTAATGATCTTGTGATATCATTATGAATGAAGTCAAAATCATGAAACAACTAAGAAATGATATTTACACAGCCTGTTAGTGTAATGTACACATCAATCAAACACCCTAAAGTAGATAATGTCATGCATGACTACCTTTGGTATTGAAATCTTGATCATTAAATAAGAATAGGATCAACAGGAGATAATTCTCAAAATCAATGATTATGAATCATTATTAACCATCAATCCTATCTCCTTACTAAGATGACCAAGTCATCTTTTGTTAGAAAAGGTGAATGAGCCAATGATGTTCTGAACCTAATACATACTGATGTATTGAATCTACGAATATGGTTGCCATAAATTTGGATTATTTGAAATATTCAAATAATTTTTTAATGAGGTAGAGAAGGAACTTGAAAGAGTATTGAAACTTTTTGGTCAGACCAAGAGGAGAATACCTTTTTAGTGATTTTTTTTGACATATCTAGAAGAGAATAAGATTCTCTCTTATTGAAATCGATTTTGTTGGATATAGTTCAATCCATAATGGGGTTTACAAGTCTACTAGTCTCTTTTTAGGATTATAGTCTTAAGACTGCTTGTTATGTTCTGAACTGGATTTCGAATTAATCAGTCGCAAAGACTCCATATGAGATATGAACTAGACGTAAGCCGATACTTTCTTATCTTAGAGTTTGAGAGTGTTTATTTTATGTCCAGCATTTGTAGATCGATTAGCTTGGATCTCGATCCTATGTGTATTATTTTATAGGATAATCTCAAAAAATCTAAGAGATATAACTTCTACCTTGCTAAAGAATAAGAGTTGTTCGATATTTTTTCAGAAAAGGAGTACCTTGACTAAGAAACTGATGCTTTTAATGTGAAACTTATGAAGTTCGATAGGTGAAAGATAGATACTTCAGTTTCTAGGCCTGGGATGTGATCCTGTTGAACTCGATGAGAACAACAAGAATCTGATCACCTACATGGATACCATGCAGAGGTCTGACTCTAATTAGTGGCTTGGAGCCATAAAGTCCGAAATAGAGTCCATGAAGGTCAATGGTGTATGGACACTCATTGATCCACTCAAAGGGATAATGCCCAAAGGGTGTAAGTGGATCTTCAATAAGATCAAAGGGTGCAGACAAGAAGGTAGAGACCTACAAAGCTTGTTTGGTTGCCTAAGGATATTGTCAACATTATGGTATTGACCATAATAAGATATTTTATCCTAAGGCAATGCTAAATATTTCGAAGTTGGAACATATTTTTTGATAAGTGATTAAAATGCATAGCTTCGTTGAGAACAAAGAAGAATCCTGCAAATACAGATAGATTAATAGTTCTATGAGTGTATTTCTTATTTTGTATGTAAATAAAATTATCTTAATCAAAAATGACATTCCTTACATTACAGAGAATAAAGTTTTCGCTGTTATCATAGTTCTCCATAAAGGACTTTGGAAAAGCATCTCTCATCCTGAGAATGAATATCTATAAAGATAGATCTAAGAGGCTGCTTGAATTTTTTCAGTCCAACATACATAGAGTGTTTATGAATAGAATTTATTTTATCATGTACAGCATGTACGAGATCAGATATAATATACTCACTAAGGGTAGTGAGTGGATACCTACTAGATCCGGATGAGAATCACTAAAAGGTCATCCTTAGTATTTGAGAAATACTAAGGACTGGTGATTCAGTTATAGAGAATTTGACTTAAAACTTGTAGAATATGACTTCAGTTTTTAGTTGAACATAATAGCAAGAACGTGTCGGAATACATCTTTACCCTAAACAATGGAGCAATCTGCTAGAAAAGTTTCAAGCAGAACAATATAGCCAATTTAATTTGTGAGGCAGAATACATTGCAGCATTCGATACTTGCAAAAAAAGTTATGTGATCATATAAGTTCACTGGCAAGCAAGGAGTGGCACCCTCCAATGATGGTCCTGTTGTATTGTACAACATCGGAGCCATAGCTCATGTCTTAGAGCTGAAGTTCCATTAGCTTACTATACATTTTGCATCGCTATTACCTTATTCGAAAAATCTTTTAAGGTGACGTCGAACTTTAGAAGATCGATAGAAAAGAGAACCTGATCAACCCATTTACTAAAGCCTCGGTATCTAGGAGTTCTGAAATGATAAATCAAAGATAGATATATGATACTATACTGATTGGCTTTCATCCAAGTGAGAGTTGTTAGGAAATATGTCCTAAAGTCAATCGTTTGACGATTGTGCTAATTATAAATATATATGAATTGATAAATAATAAAAGTTATTTGATCTTTTTCATCACAAGGTTACATCTTTTAACGAACTTTTGTATTGTGATAAAGTCCTTAGGACTACTTTGATTGATAAAAGAAGATTTATCGTGTAGTCCTTAAATAGGTTCGTGACCAAATGATATGCTATTATTAAGATGATAGTGACATCAAGTGTAGGTCATTGTGTGCCATATACATTGGTTGTCCTCATAACCAAATAGTGTAGAGATACTGATATGACATGCAGGTGAGATGTAGGAGTACATCGTCACTGAACATGACCAACTACAGAGCATTCTGCTATCAAGAGTAGCTCGCAAAGGATATGGGTATAAGTGTCTCTCCGACCTAAGATTACCGCGATGACTTACAAGCAACTCACTATACTTTGGTGTTAGACTATCTGAGTTTATAATTCAGTGATAGAAGATTTTTGGGTGCAGTCAAGTACCTGTCAAGTTGGTGCGTGAGTCAAGATGGGATTGATCTCTCGAAATTAGTAAGAGTTAATGTATCAATATATTTTAATTTAGCAAAATCTGAGCTCCGATAATCCATGTGATGAAGTTGAAAGATTGAAATACAATATGGATGGCTTATCTAGGATTGATGTTAAATCTTATGTCGTCCTTGAGCATTAGGGTCAAAGGGATGAATTATACGGTAACCATACGCTAGTAGGTTCTTGAATATTGCTTCACCATCATTCGACCTATCCGGATATCGGATCACCATTGCTAGATGGTTATATCAATTGATTCAAACTATTATTTTTATGCTACTGACTTAGGTTCGAACTTATGGGATCACACTCAAAAGAAGTTTCTGACTGATCATGTGGTTGATAAACGATTGAGAATCATTCAAGGGTTTAATCATCAATTTGATTGATGATTAATCTTATGCAAAAGCTGCAATAAATTTATTCACTAAGTGTTAGTGAATTAATGAAAGATTAATTAATAATTAAATTATTGATTAGCTCAATTTAATTAAACAAAGATGATTAAATAAAATCTAATTGAATTAGATTCAATTAGGTTTGATCCAATTAGGTTATGAGATGACCTAATTACTAAGGGAGAATTATCTCTGATTTGATCAGGACTTTAGTTCAATCAATTCTTAATTTGATTATAATTTGATTAAGAATTTATGAATCTAATTAGATTAGATTTCATCTATTTTATTTGGGCTAAACCAGATGTGATTGTGTTTGGATTCAAATTAGGAAATTAAGAGTCTATATTACATTGGACTCTTCTCCCTTGTGCCTCCTACTTTGGATGCCACTTTTCTCCACGTACAAATAGTTTTTGTATAAGATTTTTTCATGCTAAAGAGCTCTTTTTTTTTTCTATCTCACATCTAAATTGAGTAAAATCTGATATTATATGGTATGTTCAAATTTGATTTGAATGAGATACCATATAAGATAAGGTTTGACCTTATCTACAACTCTTGCCGCCACTTGCTTTTTATTCCATTATTTTGTGCAACGAAATATGGTTTCTCACTGTGGGAAATCAGATTAGGATCTGATTTCATGTGAAAAAATAAGTTTTGGGATGTCTCATATTTATTTTGGGCGTGAAAATTATGAAGGTGCGACAACTACGGAAGAGTCCAAGATGTCTAGGACTTCATCCCCACCTCCTTACACGTTGAAATAAAAAGAGTGTTATTTCATTCTTGTGTGTGTAAGATACTGGGGGAAGAGAAGTTTTCATAGAGGTCAAATGCATGTGCAGCTGTAAGCAACTAGTGAGGACTCTCTCTACCATGTTTCTCATCTGCGGTGATCGTCGACCTGCGCTCAAGTATTAAGTTCTGAACTTAGTTAGAAGTAGATGTGGTCTACTGCTCATATGCATGCATGCTAATTTTATCTTTAGTATTTTTTAAATTTTATATGCAATATATTATATCATAGATCCTAAAATAGGTTGATTTGATGATTAGATCATGTGCATGTTAGATTAATATGATTAATCTAATTATCTTCTACTGTAATTTATTTGAAAAAATTTTGAAATATATGTATGAAATTACCTACATTTTCCTACAGGCTCGATTCGAATTCATTTGTGAATCTTGTAAAAGCTCTTTTTCAGTATTTACACTTACTTTGGCCAAAAATTTTCTGAACTCAATCTCACGAATTGCATAGGACTTCTCTTTTTCTATCAAAGTCGATAGATTCCATCTAGATGCATCCTACTCCAAACAGCAAATCTGAACATACTGAAGCCAACATGCACAGTAAGGACCCGAATGGTTAGGGATCAAGAGAACGTGCAGTCAAACTCAGTAGTCCCGTTGTGAATAGCCAATGATATTGCAGGTCAAAAGATCAGTCACACCACTGCAGTATCGAGAAGACCGCTAACGAGTGAGTAGGTATCCATGTGGTTCTCGTGTTGGTCACGCTCAGTGCAAGTTATTCTCTAGCAACTATCCGCACTTTCTCCCTAGTATCCCTACACTACAGACCCAAGACTCATCTACTCATAGGGGAGGTAACCATGCACCGATCTTGAATAGATTGATCACTGTCCTCCGTGATGATTCTTTAATCGAAAGTATTTAAAAATTAATCACTAATTAATGTATGTCTCAAATTTTTAATACTTTAAGAATATACAAAAATCATCTTTATTAATTTTTAGAATAAATCATGGACACATAAATATGATTGAAATAAAAAAGCTCTTTTTTGATAATAAAAAGATTACAAGTACAAGTATAAGTCCTGAAATTATATAATGTGTCAGCCAACAATTGACTTCTATGGCACAAATCCAACAGACACCTATGAATTTCTTAGACCTAACAGTTCGATATAAAGTAGCTCAACCTAGATGCAAATTAGGTCTATTTTACTTCCTTCAACTAGCTATATAAGAGGTGGGGTCGTGAGAGTCTCCCAATTGCTTGCCTTAGACACTAATTAGATTAGTCAGGTAAGCTAATGGAATCAATTAAATAACTACGAGTCCACTTAGACTTAGCCTTTATAACCTCTTGCCTTAGACATCAGTTTCAGGGGTGAGTCCAAACTTACTTTGCACATGACTTCACCACAATACTCAAACTGAATTCAATTGATCTAGGGGCCAATATCCACTTAATTTTAATTAGGCTTGGGTTAATGTGAGATGCTGGTTAGTAGTTTTTGGGCTAAGGAAGGGTGATAAAATTTTTATCTTATCTTGTTAATGGTGTTGCTCTTAAGTTGATTTGAGATGAATATGCACAACCAATTTCAAATAAAGGATTCTATGCAACTAAAGTAGATGCATGAAATTAATCAAACTTGAAAGCTTATCTTATCTCCAATGATCACCAAAAGTAATTCTAAGATGATGAATGCTTCTAAATAATTAAGTTTCTACTCTTATCATATGATTTTTATTAGATTTATCTAGGTAAATTTTATGTTAATTTAAAAAAAATAATTAATACTAAAAAAAAGTAGTTTAGGGTTAGGGTTAGAATTGATCTCATCAAATTAAAGCATTTCACCCTTCTTTTCTTCTCTTTTTTTTTGCAAAAAGATAAAAAAATTAAAAAAATTAGTAAGCTATATTCATAAAAAAATTAAAAAAAATTAAATATTAAAATTGGTGTCTTCTCCGATAACGGTACCAAAAATTGATAAGCTCGTGATGTTATCATTAAAACACCATGATTATCAAATTAAATTTGACTTCAATAGAAATTAAAAATGCATAGAGAGTAGTGAGTCGAATCGAATCTATAGAGAAGATAGTACTTTGATTTGAAATCTTTAATTTATAAAAAAAATAAAATTTTGAGGAAAGTAATTTAAGTCAGAAAATAAAAATTATAAGTATAAAAAATAAATCAGATACTAAGATCTACTATTTAGATTCTAGCTTCTACTTATAATAAAAATAAATAATAAAAATTTAAAGAGCATATAAATAAATTGGTACTAAGATCTACTAACTAGATCTTAGCATCTACTTACATTAAAGATAAAAAATAGAAATTTAAAATACATAAAAATAAATTTTATATTAATTAAAAGTTAAAATTTAATTATAAAAAATTTAAGAAGAATAATAAAATAAAATAAAACTATAATAAAGATTTGATGTTGATCGGTGCAGTCTTGTCGAGAAGATGGTTAACGATCTTTCCTTCCTTCATACTCCATGGAGCGAACCAATTTCTCTCCTTCTTCTCCTTGGATCCCTAAATCTCTTTAATTTTTTTTTTATTTTTTTATTATTTTTCTTTATTTTTTTTCTTATTTTCAAAACTTTTTTATTTATAAGTAAATTTTTTATCTTTTTCTGGTAGCAAACGGAGTCCCAAAAGCCCTCAAAATCGTGTCAAATCTGCATCATGATTTTTTGACTGTTGGATCTTGTTTGACTGCTCAGATTGCATCAAAAATCATTGTTAAACTCCTCATCTCGATCGAGATCAATGCTGGTTGTTAGATCAATCATCAGATCGAATTTGAGCCATCGATCAGCGCTCAGGACCTCCTATTCACAATCAAGATCACTATCAACCATCGAATCGGATGATAGATTTGTTTTGGACCGTCGGATGGTGCAAAGAATTCAGTTCTCAGTCAGTAATGAATTTGGACCATTTGATCTCGCTTCAAACTAATTTGGGCTATTGGATCACGCAGCTGCTGTGGGCCACCACCGAAGCATATGGGAAAGCATGTTCTGGATCATCCGATCACGTGTTTGATGTGATCTCAGCCGTTCGATCATGCAGAAGCCATCCGCCCACCCATGGACCACATCATGGACTGCATGAATTTTTGTGGACAGCACCCCTGATTCTATGAACCGAGTGGCTGGTCCATCGTGCACCGAAGGTTATTTAAAATAGATTTTTGAATATTTTTTCTTGATTTTGCTTGGATTTTATGCCTGAAAAAAAGAAAAAAATATGAATAAATTACTCATTAATTTTTTAATTATTTTGATGCTTAAATTACCCAATTAGTTTGATATTTATTTTTCATAAATATACTCTAATTTTATATTTTTTAAAATTATTTATTTTTGTAAGAAAATCTAATTTATGTATGAAATTAAATTTTTTAGAAGATGTTAGCACCATTAATTATTAAAAATATTTAAAATAAATATAAAAATATATGACTTATTAATGGACAGCAAGGGACATGTTTGGCGTGCTAGAGGAGAGATCACCCAAGGGATCATTATCGAGATGGGGTTAAAGAAGGAACTATTCAACCTTTGGATGTTTGAAGGTTGGGGAAGTAGTTGGGATACATTCAGTGGTTTGACTGGTCAGAAACCTTGGGAGTGATTAGAGAAAGCAGGATTTGATTTTGAAGTATCACTGCTTGTTCAAAGGATGGTGAGTTCCTCTTGGATGTTTCAGAGGGGATCCACAGAGTGCGGAAGGTCCATAATAGTAGCAGCAATGATGGAGGTTCTGAAAGATTAATGTCCTGCAAGCCAATTGCATTTGTTATGTGATAGAAATTTTTCTATGGTTACTCCCAACTCATGTATGATATTTATTATTAATAAAGAGATATTTTCATGATTCATCATTTACTATGTCTTAATTATTTATGATTATGATGAACCTCATAGATTAAGACAATGATTTTATGGGCATAAAGGGTTTATGTCAGCGAGACTTAAAATCTTCAAATTTTAATCTAAAATAATCTTAGTCATTGGATCATTAAGTTGGAGATCAATGATTTTGAAAAGACTAGCACATCCTATGTATGCTTAAAGGAGAGGGTGGTTGATCTCATAACCACTTATATGAGGATACTAATACAAGGATGTAGATACTCATTAAGGTATGAGTATACTAATTTGATCCATCAAGAGAATATCTTATGAAAATCAAACTGAAAAAAGTATTAAATTTCTTCGATCTGATCAAGATGATGAATACTTATCTTGTAAATTTTTTGATCATCTTAAAGAATATAAAATTCTTTTTGAATGGATACCTCCTTATACACCATAGTTAAATGATATAGCAAAAAAGAGGAATCATACTTTATTAGATATGGTGCGATCCATGATGTGCTTCACGGATCTTTCTGTATCTTTCTAGGAATTGCTCTAGAATTAGCTGCTTATATCTTCAATAGGGTCTCATCTAAGTCAGCGACCAATACTCCATATGAGATATGGAAAGAAAAAAATTTAAATCATAAATATTTTAAGATTTGGGGATGTCCTGCTTATGTTAAAAATATTTTTGGACATAAGTTAAGTGCTAAGGCTGACAAATGTAGATTTATAGGTTATCTTCAAGAAGGTATTAGATACCTCTTTTATCATCCAACTGAGCAAAAAAATTTTATCAGTAGGCATGCCATTTTCTTGAAAAAAAAATTTATCCAAGAAAAAGAAAGTAAGAGGCTGATTGAATTAAGTGAAGTTCAAAACCTACAATCTATCTTATCTGATCCTTAATATGAAATTTCTAAACCAATTGAATCCGTTGATTAGAAACATCCACAACACACACCTCCTCTCTGAAAGTCAAAAGAGTATGAAATGCACCTCTAAGATATAATTTTATCATTGAAAATGATGATGAAGCCCATATCATTTAGGATGATGATCCTATGACCTATACAGAAGCTATCTAGAGTAGAGACTCTGACAAATGGCATGAAGCCATGAAATCTGAGATAGACTCCATGTACTCCAATCAAGTATAGATTTTGGTTGATCTACCTAAGGGTGTAACCCCAATAGGGTACAAATGAAACTTCAAAAAAAAATATTAGAGCAAATGACTAAGTAAAAATCTACAAGGCTAAGTTAGTGGCAAAAGATTTTAAGCAAAAACAAAAAATTGATTATGATGAAGCCTTTCTGCCCACAGCAATACTCAAGTTCATTTAGATTATGCTTGTCATTGCTGCATATTATGATTATAAAATCTAACAAATAGATATGAAAATTATTTTTCTTAATGAGAATCTTGAGGAAGAAGTTTATATGTCATAGCCAGAGGGGTTTGTCTTAAGTGGGAGACCAAATCAAGTATGTAAGCTAAAGAGAACCATTTATGGATTAAAGCAAGCTTTGAGGAGTTGGATGTTGGGTTTCGACCATGCAGTGAAAAGTAATTTTTAAAAATTTTAAAATCATATAAATCAGTAGTTCTATCACATAAAACTATCGAGCCAGAATCTAAACCCTAGAATCACCTTGACGATATCAATCAAAGCAAAATCAAGCATGCAAAGGGATAGAATTTTATACTTTCATCAAAATAAAAAAGTGGCATATTGGTGTTCTCCATGAGACTCCAAGGTAGAAGTCTTCCAACGGTGATCCATACAAAAGTTAGCCCAGGTCCTTCCCAACCAGTACGCTGCCACAGCCTTGTCTTCTCAAGAATACTATTGCATAAAAATTAAGAGCCTTCATTAAGAAGGACTCTACATTTCATATGCCAAAAATAAGGGGGCAGCATTTATATTTTATCATGACTTTAGGTGGGCATAGAGGAATCCTTCTCCACTTAAAATTGGTTCAAGTTGGATAAGGATCCAATCCAAATTGACCCAATCCCATTAGGTCAAAGGCAACTAGTCTAGGTTAGCTCAAACACTCCGAACTAAACTAATTTGAAAACTTGGGTTAATACAATATGCTAGCATATCAAATTAACCCATATAATTTATATTAAACTCTAATTATATCAGATAAAAATCAAATCTTAAAGTGTGTGACCCATTAAGGTCCAAATCTAGCCAGCAGTGGATCCAGACTTTCGACGTAATCCTAATCCGATGAAATCAGATCACTCAAAGAGTCCCAATCAACTTAGACTCTTTCAAATTGATTTTAGAATCAAATTCTTTCAATTTTGATAAGCTCACAAGCCAAGATTAACATTTAGCAACGTGTCATAACATTTAGCAACGTGTCATGACAAGCCCACCCTCATTTCTGAGCATACATAGGATATACCAGTCTTACCGATATTATTGATCTCTGACTCGATGTACCAATAACTAAAAATATTTTAGATTAGGGCTATCGAGGATTGAGGTCTCACTGGCGTAATCTCATCATGGTCTTAAAATCATTGTCCAGACCTATGGGGTTCATTATAATCTTAAAAATAATAAGATGCAGCATATAATGAATCAAAAATATCTATTTTATTAATATAAATATCAATTACATGAGTCTGAAAGATAAATTACAATAAACACTCTATCGCATCCCATATGTGATTGACTTGTAGGGTATTATTCTTTCATTGGAATATCTAATTTGATGAAACCATAAAGGAGTTTGGTTTTATCAAAAATATTGATAAGCCATGTGTGTATAAGAAGATAAGTGAGAGTGCCATAGTCTTTTTAGTCTTGTATGTTGATAACATACTAATCATTGAAAATAATATTTCAATGTTACAATCGATCAAAGCTGGGCTATCTAAAAAGTTTTCAATAAAAGATTTGGGAGAAGCATCCTATATACTAGGTACTAAGTAAAAGAATTATATCCTGCAAGCCAATCGCATTTGTTATATGATAGAAACTTTTCTATAGTTACTCCCAACTCAGGTATGATATTTATTATTAATAAAGAGGTATTTTTATAATTCATCATTTGCTGTATCTTAATTATTTAAGATTATAATGAATCCTATATATTAGGATAATGGTTTTATGGGCATGAAGAGTTTATGTCAGTGAGACTTAAAATCCTAAAATTTTAATCTAAAATAATTCTAGTCGTTGGATCATTGAGTCAGGGATCAATAATTCCAGAAAGATTAGCACATCCTATGTTTGCTCAAAAGAGAGGGTGGTTGATCTCACAACTACTTGTGTGAGGACACTAATAAAAGGATATGGGCACTTATTAGGGTATGAGTACACTGATTTGATCTGCCAAGAGAACATCTTATGAAAGTCTTACTTGCATGTCAAAAGATATTTTTCTAAGTGGGAGTTGTATAAGTGATCCTTAGATCTAAGATCATCATAGAATCTTATGCACATGAATCCATATTTTAGTTTATACTCAATCATGACTAAGTCATAAATGGGGTGTTCTGGATATGATGGATTGTGTATGAAGATTATGAGTAGATCAACAAGGAATCGATCACTCCGAGTAAGAGGAGATGACATCCCATGTATTCTCATTTCTAGATAACTCAAAAAGTCTTTGGTCAAAGCAGTATGAAGATTAGATAAAATTTTTAATGCTTCATTTGAGTTATTATTGATTGATACAGAATCAATAGGAATATATGTTTGAATTTGACATCATTCCATACTCATAAACATATTCGAGATACAGGATGATCGAAGGATTGAATTACGAAGTAACTTGCTACTGAAAGATATTTTAATAATTTTTATCAAATTCTATATCTTTCGGGTAGGCATGATACATTGCTAGACGTCAATCATATCTTGTGGGTTTTCATGAATTAAAGTGATTGATTCATGAGTCAATTAGAAAGAGTTCTAATTTGACAACATGGGTTCACATGGGTTTGACCTAAATCGATTAGATGGAGTCTAATCTAATTGGATCAATATGTATCTGAATCTACTACTGACTAGATGTGGAGCCCATGGGGTCATACAAATTAATAAATTAATCAAGAATAGATTTTGATTGGTTGGTTAGACCAAAGGAACCAACTAGGGTTGCTAGAAAACATGCTAGCACATGTGGCATAAACCCTAGCTCCTTAATTAAGCTGATTTGATCAAAATCTTATTGATTTGGTTAACCTAATTGAGTCATTAATTTAATTGGGTTAGGATCTGACTTGGACCAGATTTATCTAAATTTTTATTGGACTTTTTTCAGTATTTTGGACATCATATATAGAGTCCAAATTGGTTAGGACTCTATCATGTCATGCACCACAAAAGGATAATGCTGAATTGTTTGGTTCGATTAAGGGGTCTTGAGAAATCCTTTTAATCTAAGATCAAGACCAATGTGGAGCTCTCTTAACCCTCTATCTATATGGCATAAACTTAAAGTATGCCATGGCCAAATGGGGCATGAAATACCCCTAATCTCTCTGCACATGTGGAAGGAAGAAGTGCGAGGAGTCACAACTTCACATCATTATTTCTCACGATTGGGATATTTTCATGCTTTGGTTTTTATTCCATTAGAAGCCTCATTCAAAGGGCTATCCACATGGCAAAATCATAATTTTTTCTGTGGAAGGGTGTTGAATACATCTCTTAATGCTGGTGGGTGTGGGGAAAACCTGAATCACCATATCTTATAATTAAGAGTCCACAAATAAGACTCTAAATCTCTGATACACTGATTTAAGGGATGCATGAATGGGCATATCTAGACTCTCCTGCACCCCTTTTGTTGCTATATATAGGTGGCGACAGATAAGGTTAAGACATTCCAAATCTATCTGTCATATTCCCTTTCTTTTCTTGTTAGGACATTGTCTTAAAATTAAGACAAGTCTGCCTCCTTTAGGACAAGAGCCTAGAAAGAGAATTAGGAGAAAATTAAAGAAAGGAAGAGAGGGTTTAGGAGTCCAAGTCTGAGTCAAGAAAAGTCCAAGTCCGAGTCAAGGAGTAGGTTTGATCAGATTGGGTCAAATCGAGTTCTATAGGTTTGAACTCATCGATAAATTTTTGCTGCAAGGAGTCCTATTTTTGGATCAATTTTCATGTGAATCACTTGTGGAGGGCATATGCTTGTGTGAATGTGGAAATTAGAATTTAACGTAAGAGGTATTTATCTAAATTACTTCATAGTTACTTTATTAATTGTTCATTAGTTGCAATTAGTCAAGGGATCTTGGGTCTAAGATTTTGGGTGTCATAGATTTCATAATAATAAATTTTAAAAATTTGTTATTCCATTGCACTGTCCGAACCCAACAGGTTCAGCAGGAGGTCCAATAGGACAAGGCTGGATGGCAAATCTTGGATCGGGTTTATCTTTTGTAAGGGCACTAGGAGGAGTCACAATTCTGTTAGAGCACTGGCCAAAGGTGCCTCTATAGGTGGAGGATGGTTTGGCATAGGTTCAAAGTCTAGGGTTGTAGGGATGGAGCTAGTTTCTAGCACCAACAGTGGTGATGCACAGCATGATTTTATATAAGATATGTGGGTATCGAAGAGCCATGATTCTGGGGAGACAATATCAGACGGGTTGTTTGCAGCTAGAGAGGATCCGAATATCTTTAGGGAGGCTGTGGCGAGTCTCGAATTGAGATAGATGGGTTTGAGCCTAGGATAGGGTTTGTGTTGCAGTTCTTTCAGCTGATGCTGAAGCAATGATTGGTGCAGGGGCAGAAGAGGATAAAGTGTTAGGATGGAATTTTCTAGGATTTAGTCACTGAAGGTGAAGAGTTGGATGAGCTCTTAGGTTTCAAAGGAGCCCACAGGGTGCGGTGTATTCGAGACAGCTTCGGAGGGGTCTGTGGAGTGTGGAGAGTCTGAAGGGGTAGCGACGGTGATCGAGGTGCAGCGATAGGCCCAGCAAGATCGTATTGGGTGTTTGGCCTCAGGTGACTCGAGTACAGAGTTGACTTCTGTGGCATCAGATGGACTTCATATTCAGATGGAGCACTGAACAGAGGTGGCTTCACAGGGGGAGAGGGTTTTGACATGAGTTCAGAGCAGGAAGGTGTAAAGGGAGGACCGATATCCCAGCACCAGTGCTAGTTTTGCATAGTTCCAGCAGGAGTGGAGTGTGTAGGAGAGGCAAGGCTCTGAAGAGACCGTGTTAGGGTATATAGTGAGTACTGGTATAGAAACGTTGTGGTTTCTCCAAAGAAGTCTAAGGCAAGTGATGCAGCTGTCAAGAAGAAGGGAGTCTATAATTTCCAAGGTGGTGCAAAGAAGCAAGCCAAGATCTTTAATAGTGGAGGCGGTCATCCCAAAGGTCTCCAAGGAAGCTCAGCAACTAAAGAGGGTTGGCGGTGGTAAGGTTTGCACAAGGGGCTATCAGGGGATGCATCGATAGTGGGATCATGCAAGGAGACTTTGTCAGGTGTGCCAAGGCTTGGGTGCATCAAAGTGGAGATTGTAGAAGTTGGTGTGGCACTCCAAGCCTCAGGAGGCCATGAGAGGACCCATGGACTTGGCTCTGGGATGCTAGGATTAGTTTGGATCCTAGGGCTAGGATGGGTTTGGTCCTAGGGCGAAGATTTTGCTTCTGCCAGCAAAGGAGTCGACTCGAATTGCTATGGAGTCAATTCAGTTCAGGCAAGTCGACTCAAGCTTGAGACCTCAGCTCGAGGGGACAAGATAGAGAGCAGTGTTTCGAGGCTTCTAGTACGGCATGCTGGTGGCATGTAGTTGAGTCAACTCGAGGTTTGGTCGAGTTGACTCGGGTCTAGGCAAGTCAACTCGATCCCAGGATGAGTCTACTCGAGTTGTGGAAATAGAACTATATGAGTTTTCTGTTTGGGGCTAGGGTCTGGCTTGATTCTAGGGATCTTAAGGTCTACTTTGATAGATCTTAAGGGGGCTAACCAAGAGTTTGGACTGAGATTAAGTTCAAGGGATGAGAGCATGGCAAGACTTGGGCTTGGATGAGTGCTTTCATGTATGGGTTAGCCTAGGAAGTTTTTTAGACTCAGATTTTGGTCCACGCACATGGTATGTATAATTGTATATTGTAAACCCTAAAACAAGAAATCAAAGAAGAGCTTTTTCTCTTGAAAACCCTAGCCATCTTTCTCTCTTCCTCTCTCCTAGGTTTGCACGCAGCTCCTAGGGCATCACGCACGCCCCCTTCTAGGTAAGGGGGGTATGCGGTATAAAGGATCAAACTCAGATCTAAGGCTTAATGGTTGCTGTCCTTGAGAAGGATCCATCATGGATTTTCCTCAGGTCCACACGGGTAAAGACAGACCTTCAATAGTTGGTATTAGATCCAAGGTGATACTAGGGTGTTGTTGGTTTCTAACATAGTATCAGAGCCTGGTTAAACATGGAAGCGAGGAAGGAGTCCCACGGGATGAATCAGAAATCTATAGATTTATTCCATGGTATGCCTCAAATTTATTTACATCTTTTTTTATGTGATTTGGCCAATTGGAATTAGCAGGTTGATGGTGGAAGTTGAGAGGCTAGATGGAAAGGGATTTTTCTCGAGATGGAAAGTATGGGTGGTATATTTTCTGATCCGATCTTGGAGGAAGAAAGATCAGAGCGTGTGACAGTGAGGCGATGAAGTTCTCTGAGGAAGATGGGCAGCAAGAGGTAGGTTTGGCATATTGGAGGAGAGATCACCCAAGGGATTGTTGTTGAAGTGGGGCTGAAGAAGCAACTATTCAGCCTTCGGATGTGGGAAAGCTGGGAAAATAGTTGGGGTATATTCAACAGTTTGATTGGTCAAAAACCTTGGGGGTGATTGGAGAAAGCAAAGTTTGATTCCGAAGTGTTGCTGTTGGTTCAAAGGATGGTCAGTTCCTCTTGGGTATTTCAGAGGGGGTCCGTGGAGTGCGGAAGGTTTGAAATAACAGCTACGATGATGGATGTTCAGCAGGAGGTCCAGCAGGACATGGTTGGATGGTTGATCTTGGATCAGATTTATCTTCTGTAAGAGCACCAAGAGGAGTCACAATTCAGATGGAGCACCGGCCAGAGGTGCCTCCATAGGTGGAGGATGATTTGGCACAGATTCAGAGTCCAAGGGTGCAGAGATGGAGCCAATTTCTAGTGCCAGTGGTGGTGATGACAACATGGTTCTATACAGGATATGTGGGTACTAGAGAGTCGTGACTCTGGAGAGAGTGTCAAATGGGTTGTTTGCAGCAAGAGAGGATCTGGATATCTATGAGACTGTGATGAGCCTCGGGTTGAGATAGGAGGGTCTGAGCCCAGGATATGATTTGAGCTGCAGTTCCTCTAGGTGATGCTAAAGCGATGGTTGGTGCAGGGGCAGAAGAGGATAAAGTGCTAGGGTAGAATTTTCTAGGGTTCAGTCCCTAAAAGTGAAGAGTTGGATGAGCTCTTAAGTTTTGAAGGAGCCCGCGGGGTGTGATATATCCGAGATGGCTTTGGAGGGATCCACAGAGTGTGGAGGGTCCGAAGGGGCAGTGACGGTGATCAAGGTACAGCAGTAGGCCCAGTAGGACAGCATTGGATGGTTGACCTCAAGTGACTCAATACAAAGTCGACTTCTATGGCATCAAATGGACTTTAGATTCAGATGGAGCATCAGATAGAGGTGGCTTCACAGGTGGAGAGGATTTTGACACGAGTTCAAAGCAGGGAGCTTCAAGGGGAGGACTGATATCCTAGCACCAGTGCTAGTTTTGCATAGTTTCAGGTGGAGTGGATTGTGCGGGAAGAGAAGCGAGGCTCTGAGGAGACCATGTCAAGGAATGCAGCAAGTGCTGGTATAGGAACGTTATGGTTTCTCTAGGGAAGTCCAAGGCAAGTGGTATAAAGAAGAGAGTCTACAATTTCCATAGTGGTATAAAGAAGCAAGCCAAGATCTTCAGCAGTGGAGGCGGTCATCCTAAAGGACTCCAAGGGAGCTCAGTAGCTAAAGAGGGTTGGCGGTGGCAAGGTTTGCACAAGGGGCTATCAGGAGATACATTGATAGTGAGATTGTGCAGGAGGATGTTGTCAGGTGTCCAAGGCTTGGGCGCACCATGGTGAAGATTGTAAGAGTTGGTGTGATACTTTCAAGTATTACGAGGCCATGAGAGGAGCCATGGGCTTGGCTATAGGATGCTTGGACCAGTTGTTAAAGAAAATATGCGGTAGTGCAGTACATACAATTTTAAAATTTTATACAGCAAAAATAATAGATTAAATTATTTAATCCTAATCACATGTATAAGATTCTATCTTAGACTATCATATCATGATTTTTGATATAAAAATATATACTTTAGATCTGAAAATAAAAATCGCATCGATCTCATCGATACTGAAATTCTAGATTTAACTATTAGATCTACCATAGGAATCAAAATAAGTTAGAGATCGTTATCAAACAAATTTGATCTTGATCTTTTCTGATCCAATAGTTCGAGAAGGTGTTCCTCAGATTACTCTCAGCCATATGGAGTCGTCTGACCTCTACAGGAAGATCCATGCAAAGACAGGCACAAATCAGAGACTTGGAGGTGCTAGCCTGCAAGCAACTTCGACAGCTGATTTGTTCCTCCTTCTTCAAGTATCTTGGACACTTCAAAGTAAGAAAAGATCAAGAGAAGAAATAGAAGAGAAGGAGAAGAGGCTCTGAAAATAAAAAAATAGCAAGATATTGATCATGGGACGTCCAAGAGAGAGGATTTCTTTTTATAGACTAGGAATTAGGCTTTTCCAAGGAAAGGCACCAAGAGTCAATGCCAAAACCTCTTTTTGGCATCCCAAAAAATTTTAAAAAAATAATTAAAATATAGAGAAAGATTTTAGAGTGTCACATGCTAAAAGATTCTCCAAAAAAATTAAGAAAAAAATAAATATAGTACCAACAATATTTCATATATGAAAAATCTCTTTCCTAGTTTACCTCTTATCTCTAATTCGGATCGTATTCGAATTAGGCAAAAAATAATATTATGACTCATTAGCTATAGCTGCCCACTCTTATTAGACCCTCTATCATGATGCCAAAAATCACAATCTAAATCCAATTGGGCATAGAGAAATTGGCATGGGATCAGGAGTGGCATAAGAGATAAGGATAGAGTTTTAGTTTGACTTGAACTCTTCATTTCAAATTCAATTCTAATCCAAATCAAATTTGGATTGAACCCACTAATAGAAATGAACCTAATCTAATTAGAAACTTAAATATCTCATCAAATTTTTAATCCAATTAGGAATTAGCCGAGTCAAAACCCTGATCGAATTAAGATCAAATTTCTCTTGTAATCGGGCTCGATCATATCAAACCCAATCAGAGTTGAACTGAATCTAATTCAATTAGATTTGATCCAAAGTTCTTTACTTAATCAAATTGAGTCAATTAGTAATTTAATTACTAATTCATTCTTCAAAAATAGTAGGGTCTCAGTCCCAATGGGATATTCTCCGAGAGTTCTAGTCAGAGTAGGACTCTTCACTAGAGTCACAATCTAATTGGACTCTTCAGCCATCTGATCTGATCAAATCTTCTAATACGTGTGATCCTATAGGTTCGAACCTAAGTCAGTAGTATAGGAATAACTTTTCATACCAATCGATATAACTATCTAGCAAAGATGACCCGACGGTCGGATAGGTTGAAGTATTACAAAGCAACCTTCTAGAACCTACTAGTGTATGGTTACCGTATTATTCATCTCTTTGACCCAAATGCTCAAGGTGACCTAGGGTTTAACTATCAATCCTAATTTAGTCGACTACATTATATCTCAACCTTTCAAATCCATCTTATGAATTATCCTAGCCAAGATTTTACTGAATTGAAATACATTAATGCGTATCTCCTACTAATTTAGAGGGATCAATTCCATCTTGACTCACACACCGACTTGATAAGTACTTGACTGCATCCAGTAGCTTTTCATCATTGAGTTAGAAACTCAGATGGTCCGGTACTAAAATACAGTGAGTTACTTATAAGTCATCGTGGTGGTCTCAGATCGGAGGGATACTTAAATCCATACCCTTCACAAGCTACTCTTGACAGCAGAGTGCTCGACACATGATCACGTTTAATGTGAATGTACTCCTACATTCTATCTGCATGCCATAACAGTATCTCCATACTCCTTGATTAAGAGGACAACCAACTCATATGGCACACAATGACCTACACTTGATATCGCTATCATCCTAGTAATAGCGTATCATTTAGTCGCGAATATTTTTAGGGACTTAACGATAAATCCTCCTTTGTCGATTAATTATAGTCTCAAAATATTGATTACAACATAGGAGTTCAAAAATAGATAATTTATAATAAAAATATCAAATAATTTTTATTAATAAAAATTTATATATAATTTACAAGATGAGCACAATTATCAACAGGCTGACGATTGACTTTGGGATAAATTTTTCAACAACTCCCACTTGGACTAAAGTCAATTGGTATAGTATCGAATACCCATCTTCGACTTATGATCATCGAACTCCTTGATTCTAAGAGCTTTAGTAAATGGGTCAGCCACTTCATGGAGGCTCGCTTTCAAACCAGTTGAAGGAAATATATGGTAGTGCAGTACATATAATTTTAAAATTTTGTGCAGTAGAAATAATAGATTAAATAATTTAATCCTAATCACATATATAAGATCTTATCTTAGACTACCACATTATGATCTTTGATATAAAAATATGTATTTTAGATCTAAAAATAAAAATCATATTGATCTCATCGATGCTGAAATTCTAAATTTAACTATTAGATCTACTATAGGAATCAAAACAAGTTAGAGATCATTACCAAACAAATTTGATCTTGATCTTCTCTGGTCTAACAGTTAGAAAAGGTGTTCCTCAGGTTATTCACAGCCACACGGAGTCATCTGACCTCTACAAAAGGATCCATGCGAAGACAGGCACAGATCAGGGACTTGGAGGTGCTAGCCTATAAGCCAACTTCGACAGCTGATTTGTTCCTCCTTCTTCAAGTACCTTGGATACTCTAAAGTAAGAGAAGATCAAGAGGAGGAATAGAGGAGGAGGAGAAGAGGCTCTAAAAATTAAAAATAGTAAGGGATTGATCATGGGACATCCAAGAGAGAGGACCCCTTTCTATAGATTAGGAATTAAGATTTTCCAAGGAAAGGCACCAAGAGTCAACACCAAAACTCCTTTTGGCATCTCAAAAAATTCCAAAAAAATCATTAGAATATGGAGAAGGAATTTTGAGTCTCACACACTAAAGTATTCTCCAAAAAAATTAAGAAAAAAATAAATATGACACCAACAATATTCCATATATGAAAAATCTCTTTCCTACTTGACCTCTTATCTCTAATTCGGATCGCATTCGACTTAGGCGAGAGATAATATTATGACTCATTAGCTATAGCCACCCACTCTTATTGGACCTTCCATCATGATGCCAAAAATCACAACCCAAATCCAATTAGGCATGGAGAAATTGGCATGGGTTCAGGAGTGGTGCAGGAGATAAGGATAGAGTCCTAGTTTGACTTGGACTCTTCATTTCAAATTCAATTTTAATTCAAATCAAATTTGGACTAAACCCACTAATAGAAATGAATCTTGTTGGTGCAAAAATCCGTCGGTGTCAGAGAAGCTAGAGTCGAGGGAGTCGCGGTCACCGTCGGGACCTGCAAAGAAAGTCTAAACTGAAGTTGGGGGTGCTCCAGCAAGACCCTCCGACGCTCAAGTCAGTTCTCTGCCTCAACAAGAATGGAATGCTCGAACGAAAATTTTTAGCAGAGTTTTGAGATAGAGATTAGAGCTTAAAGAATAACGTATCTGGGGGTTCCTTTTTATAGGCGGAGGCCGTAACAGATTGACAGCGATGTCTATAGCCACCTGGTAGTGGGCCGTTTGGGGCCATGAGAAGTTTGTTACGGAGAGTAGTGGAGTAGAGTCATGGCCATCACCGTGGCCTGCCATGTGGAGCCTGTTGTGGAGAGTGGGGTGATGTCCGTTGTCGTGACTCGCCAGAGCATGATGGAGTCACGTGGGATCCGTTACAGGAAGTGGAGCAGAGTCGTGGCCATTACTGTGGCCTGCCAGGGAGTCCAGGCCTGTCGGTCGAAGCTCGATTGGGGTGTCTAGTGGAAGATCGACCGACAGTGGATGTCGAATGGCACTGGAGAGGTTCACCTGCTGGAGGGGTCCGACTGCTGGAGTCCATGTGTCGTAGGAGTTCATCCAAAATCTGTCCGCTACAAAAGTTTGGTCGGAGTCTGGTTCCCGTAGAAGTCCAGATGGGAATCATTTGTAGAGGAAGCTCGGTCGAAGCCAACCGCTTATTATGGTAGCTCGGAGTAGACCGCTTGTAGTAGAAGTTCGGAGTAGACCGCTTGTAGTAGAAGTTTGGTGTAGATCGCTCGTGGTGGGGGCTCGGAGTCCGACCCTTGTCAGAATTCGGATGGGGCCTACCTGCAATAGGAGCTCAGGGCTGAAGTCTGGCTCCCGTAGGAGCTCGGACGAAGTCTACCAACAGTAGGAGTTCGGGGAAGGAGTCCGACTCCCGTAGGAGCTCGAACGAAGTCCGGAAGGCGGTCGACCGCCGTAGAAACTTGGATAGAGTCCGTCCATCGTGGAGATCTACTGTTGGGAAAGTTCGGCCACTGACGAACTGATGAAGTTCTGGAAGAAATTCGGATTGGAGTCGATCGAATCCTGTTGGGAAAAAAATCTGAAAGAGGTCCAAAGAACGGTTGACCCTTGTAGGAGGTCGGCCGGCAGTAGAATCTCGAGAGCATTTGGAGCAGCCTGATAGACGATTGAAGAAGCTCATCGTTGGAGAAGTTCGGGAGATGCGGTAGGGGTTTGTCCGTCGGGGTAGCCCGGTCGACACTTGCGGAAGAAGCTGAGGGAGTTTATCCGTCAGCAGAACTTGGGAATGTTGCGGAAACTCAACCGTTGGAGAGGTTCGAAAATATATCGCCCAAGGTCGGACGCCGGCAGAGTCCTGGGAGGATCACTCCCAACCCGAACTTCGACTGGGGGGGTATTTTATACCCAACACCAGTCCCCCCACTTTCGAGTTCGAGCTTCGAATGAAGGAAGTATAGAGAAGTTTTTACAGCCGAAGTTGCCCCCTTGAATTCTGCGCACGACCGCCCTCAGAAATCCTGACATTTAATGTGCGCATGCCGGAGTCTTTTTCTAATTGGGGCGATTCAGAGAGACTTTTCAGAATTTTTGCTGGAGCGCGGTCCCAAGTGCCACACCATAATGGTCCCGCCAGCAGTCAACCATACGCCACGGTGAGTGGGACACGTGGCGGGCATTGGTCGGCCTAGGGATATCCGCCGCCATGATTGTGCCAGGCCCCGTCGCCTATTTAAACCCCCTCCTTCCCTCCAGGGACTTCATTTCGCCTAAAAGTCCAGACAGTGCCTTTCTTCTACCTGAGAGTTCTGCCGCCCATCGGTGCCCTTTTCGACCCTAAGCATTCTTTGCGTCAATCCTCGCCATCTCCGTCGGCTCCCCGCCTTCATCGGGCCAATCTAGGTTGGTCCCAAAACCTCTCTTGTCATCGCTGTTGTTCCTTCCTCTTCTTGCTTTGTTTGTTCAGCTTCCGAGGGTTTATTCGCAATCTCTCCCGATCTTTCGGGATTTCCTTCTTTCTTTTCCCTTGCTGCAGGCACGGACGTAGGAGTTGCCCGGGCGGCCCTCGCCGTCGGCATCCCTTACGATGCCGAGCCTTCAGTCCTCCGAGCCCCTTCGAGGAGTTCTCCCGCCAGGGCTTCTGCCCTGGAAATCGGTCTCGAGGGGATGCTACGGATCGAGAGGAGTAGGAGAGGGAAAATAGTGGCCCGCAAGTTCAGCGACTGTCGAGCTGCCACTGAAGGCTCCCACAGCTTCGAAGGGGACTCGAGGAAGAATTCCTTCAATAACAAAAATTTAATAACGGAACTAGCCGGTGAGTGCATCCTGCCCGAGAATTTTGAAGTAGTTGAACGGGGCGACACCGGTCAACGGGGTAGAGTGGCCGTCATAAGCTGTGGCAGATTTCTTGACATCGTCGGGGTCGAGGGACCAGAGGCGGTTGGCACTAACGGTGGAACAGTAGCACTTGTTGCGGGGGCGGTGGAAGTAGCACATGCTGACCTCATCGAAGTACCCAGGATCGTAGTTGTCGGAGAGAACACGGTGGTGGTGCATGCCTCCAGCGTTACCACGACCTCTGGAGTACTTTCGATTCTTCCTGATGCAGGTCGTCGTTGCCGCAGTCGTCGCCGCCACCGCCCCTTGAGTTCTATCCCCCCCTTTTCCCCCTAGGGTTAGGATTTCGGCAATGGGGTGAAACGAGGCAGGGGGCGAGAGTCGATGGGTTTATCACACGTACTGGGAAATACTGAGAAAGATGGAACTGAAAGGAGAAGTCGAAAGCTTGAAGCGGTCTCTAATGTATTCTTTTCAGGTCTTGTAGTATTGTTCATCTTTCCTTGGCCTTCAGGGCTTTGTAACGTATACCTTGTTAATCGAGAATGAAAAAGAGATTTTTTGTTACCTTGCCCACGCGTTGTGTTGAATTGTCATTCGTCGGACTTCTTTCATTTTTTGTCTCGTTCGATGTCGATGTTGTCCGAAGGTTTCTTGTTCATTTTTGTATTAGGTCGTCGTTACCAAATTTCTTGTGTCTTTCGATTTGTTCGATGTCGACATCATTTGGAGGTTCCTAGCCATTATCGCGTTGATTTGCCTTTTCATTCATGACCGTAGATCTCTCTTTCTCTTTCTCCTTCTTCATGGAGACGAGGTCCTTTGTGTCTTTGGTGTAGTTTGGCTTCCATTTTTCACTGGTGTAGTCTGTCGCTTTTCCTTCACATCTTCCTCCTCTTTTTAAGCAAGGGTTCTCCCTAGCTTTTTATGGGGTCGTGGGAGCGTAGAAGGGTCGTCGAGAAGGTTCTCTTTTTTCTTATCAGATCTCAAATGGCCGGACCTTAGTTGGTGTCAGGACGAGGTTCTTCCCCTATTTCTGATGTAGTCGATTTCAGCTCAGGTTAGGACGAGGTTCTCCTTCTGTAACTAACAGGACTGTGGAGGTACATATGGACATTGCAGGACCTCTCCCCCCATCCGGTCTAAGGGTAACCGGGCCTTCGACTTTGCTCATGTTAGGACGAGATTCTCCTCCTGTCCCTAACAGGACTGTGGGGGCACATATGGGCGTTGCAGGACCTCTCCCACCATCCAGTCTAAGGAGAACTGGGCCTTCGACTTTGCTCATGTTAGGGCGAGGTTCTCCTCCTGTCCCTAACATGGCTGTGGGGACACATGGGGGCGTTGTAGGGCCTCTCCCTCCATCCGATCTAAAAATAATCGGGTCTTCGACCTTGCTCATTTTAGGGCGAGGTTCTCCTCCTGTCCCTAACATGGCTGTGGGGGCACATATGGGCGTTGCAGGGCCTCTCCCCCCATTCTGTCTAAAAATAATCGGGTCTTCAACCTTGCTCATGTTAGGGCGAGGTTCTCCTCCTGTCCCTAACATGGCTGTGGGGGCACATATGGGCATTGCAGGGCCTCTCCCCCATCTGATCTAAGGAGAACCGGGCCTTCGACTTTGCTCATGTTAGGGTGAGGTTCTCCTCCTGTCCCTAACATGGCTGTGGGGGCACATGGGGGCGTTGTAGGGCCTCTCCCCCCATCTGGTCTAAAAATAACCGGGTCTTCGACCTTGCTCATGTTAGGGCGAGGTTCTCCTCCTGTCCCTAACATGGCTGTGGGGGCACGTAAGGGCATGGTAGGGCCTCTCCCCCCATCCGGTCTAAGGAGGATCGGGCCTTCGATTGTGTCGAGACGAGGTTCTCCTCCTGTTCCCGACATGGTTTGTTTCGATTGTCCTGTCGATATAAGCTCTTGCCAAGAAAGAAGACATGTGGATATAAAACTTTTATTTAAAGTAAAGTTATCGGTAATACATTCATAAATTTTTCGAGCTCCATGGTCGCGGGAGGTCTGCTCCTTCGAGTTCCTTAAGGTAGTAAGTTTCGGGTCGGACTACCTCCTTGACTTCATACGGGCCTTCCCAATTTGGGGCAAGCTTCCCTTGATCCTGAGGTTGCGAGACAGTGGCTCGTCGAAGCACTAGGTCTCCTGCTCTAAAAACTTTATTTTTGATCCGGAAGTTGTAATAGCGGGCGACTTTCTGTCTGTAGGCTGCCATCCGAACCTGAGCTGCCTCCCATTTTTCTTCTAACAAGTCGAGGTTCGCTTTGAGACCCTGCGAATTGTGATGCTCATTGAACGCCACGACTCGTGCTGACGGGAGTTTGAGCTCAATTGGGATAACAGCCTCCGTTCCGAAGGCTAGAGCAAAGGGGGTCTCCCCCGTGGGCAGTCTTTGGGTAGTTCGGTATGCCCATAATACATGATAAAGTTCGTCTGCCCAAGTTTCCTTTGCTCTTTCGAGCCTTGTCTTGATTCCTTGCAGCAGAGTTCTGTTGGTCACTTCCGCTTCGCCGTTGGCCTGAGGATGGGCTACCGATGTGAAGTTGTGGGAGATGTTTAGGTCCTCGCAAAATTTGACGAACCTCGCTCCCATAAATTATCGTCCATTATCAGTAATTAGGGTTCTTGGCAGGCCGAACCTGCAAACGATTGACTTCCAGATGAAGTCTTACACTTTAGCTTCTGTGATTTTTGTCAATGGTTCGGCTTCAACCTACTTGGTGAAATAGTCAATTGCTACCAGGAAAAACTTCCTCTGCCCCGATGCCACGAAAAAAGGTCCAAGGATATCCATTCTCCATTGCGCGAATGGCCATGGGGCGCTCAAGGGTGTAAGTTCGAAGGCGGGCTGTCTCTGGATGTTAGCATATCTCTGACATCGGTCACACTTTCTGACGTATTCAATGGAGTCACGATACATTGTCGGCCAGTAATACCCTTGGCAGAGCAACTTGTGGGATAAGGACCTAGCCCCCAGATGGCTTCCACAGATTCCTTCGTGCACCTCCCATAAGGCGTAGTCAGCTTCTGAAGGCCCGAGACATTTTAAAAAGGGCAAAGAGTATGACCTCTTGTACAATTTGTCTTCATAAAGGATATATCGGGAGGCTTGATTTCTGAGCTTCCGAGCTTCTTTTGCATCATGAGGGAGAACCCCGTCTCTAAGATATGCCACCAGTGGGTCGATCCGACTGGATTCATGGTCAATTTCCATCACGGGCCGCGATTCTTTCGTACTTGAGTACTTCAGAACTTCAAAGAGAATTTCCTTGGGCAGTTCAGTCGGAGCCAGCATAGCCAACTTGGAGAGGAGATCGGCCCTAGTATTTTTCGTTCTTAGAATCTGCCTGATGTTGAAGCTACTAAAGGCTGGGACGATCTTCTTTACCTTTTCAAGATATTTGGCCATGCTGTCCTCCCGTGCCTCGTAGTTTCCGCTGACTTGTCCCACTACTAATTGGGAGTTGCTGTAAATTTGGAGCCGATCTACTCCTAATTTTTTGGTGATCCTCAATCCTGCGATCAGAGCTTCATATTCTGCTCCATTATTCGTTGCGGGAAACTTGAAGCGCAGCGCGTACTCCGCGACGATCCCCTCCGGACTAATCAAAATCAGGCCCGCACCTGCGCCCGACATGTTGGAGGATCCGTCCACATAGAGGGCCCAAAAGCAATCAGATGGGTCTGTTTCTTCTTCAGAGGAGTTCGATCGGGACTTCAGGCCGTCAGTTTCACCTTGTTCAGGTTCGGCCTCCTCCGGGATAGTGCATTCCACTATAAAGTCTGCCAATACCTGGGCTTTTACTGTCGGCCTAGGTTGATAGTTGATGTCGAATTCTGTGAGCTCGATCGCCCATTTCGCTATCCTCCCGGAAGCATCTGCCCGGTGTAAAATCACTTTGATCGGCTGGTCGGTGAGCAACGTTACGGTGTGCTCTTGAAAGTAAGGTCGGAGCCTCCGAGCTGCAATCAACAGGCCGTTGAATTTTTGTTTCTTCCTTGACAAGAACTGCTGTAAGAGCCATAGGGGCGACCGCCAGGTACAAGAACAACTCCTCCCCGGGCTCGGGCTTCGCCAATAGCGGAGGCAAGCTGAGGTAGTTCTTTAGTTCTTCGAACGCCTGTTGACACTCAGTGGTCCAACAGAAGTTCTTCGGCCACTTGAGGGTTTGGAAGAAGGGTAAACATCGTTCGACCGACCTGGCAACGAAGAGATTCAGGGCTGCCACCCTCCCTATAAGGTGCTGAACCTCTTTTATCGACTTCGAGGCGGCCATCTCCTGGATAGTGCAAATCTTCTCCGGATTGGCTTCAATCCCGCGTCCCGATACCATGAAGCCCAGGAATTTTTTCGAGATCACTCCGAAAGCACACTTAGTTGCGTTCAGCTTCATCTTATATTGTCGGAGGGCACCGAAGGTCTCCTTGAGGTCGGTGATGTGGTTCGTAGAAGATTTGCTTTTCACGAGCATGTCATCCACGTAGACCTCCATGTTGCGGCTGATCTGCTCCTTGAAGACTTTGTTCACCAGCCGCTGATAAGTCGCACCTGCATTTTTGAGGCCGAAAGGCATGACCCTGTAACAGTAAAGACCACGGTTAGTAATGAAAGCAGTCTTTTCTTCATCTTTTGGTGCCATTCTGATTTGATTATAGCTGGAGAATGCGTCCATGAAGGTGAGAAGCTCATGGCCCGAGGTTGCATCCACCAGTTGATCGATTCTGGACAGAGGGTAGCTATCCTTTGGGCAGGCTTTATTCAACTTTTTGAAGTCTATACACATCCTCCACTTGCTGTTTGCCTTTTTGGCAAGGACAATGTTGAAAATCCAGTCAGGATAATTGACTTCTCTAATGAATCCGGCCTTCAGGAGTTTATCCACTTCCTCGGCTATCACCTTTTACCTTTCTGGTGTATGACCTCAGATTTTTTCTTTCATCGACCGATGCTTTGGATCAACGGTCAGACGATGTTCCATGATCTCTGCGTCAATCCCCGGCATGTCTGCTGGAATTCAAGCGAAAATATCTGCATTCTTTTGTAGGAAATCAACGGGCTGCGTCCGCACCTCTTCCCCTAGGTTGGAGCCGATCTTCACCACATGCTCTTTATTCCCATCATTCAAAGGAATCGAAACAAGATCTTCAATTGGCCCACCCCTTTCCTCAGCGAGGTCATCGCGGGCGTCCAATCCATCGACCGGACAGAGGTCAGATCGGTCGCTTCTTTGCAGGGCTATGCTGTAGCAGTGTCTCACCAAGGCTTGATCCCCTTTGACCTCTCCGACCCCCTGGCCCGTAGGAAACTTCAACTTTAAATGGTAGGTCGACACCACAGCTCGGAGGGCGTTAAGGCCGGGCCGGCCGAGTATCGCATTATAAGCGGACGATGCCTTTACCACCAGGAAGTCCACCCACGCCCTGGACTGTTTCAGAAATTGACCTGCAACCACAGTCAGGGTTATCATTCCTTCCACGGGCATGGTATCACCCGTGAACCCTACCAATGGGGAGTTCACCGGCCCTAAATGATCATCCGGAATGTACATTTTTGAGAACGTATCGTAGAACAAAATGTCGGCCAAACTTTCATTGTCGATAAGAATGCGGCGCACATCGTAATTAGCTATTTTTAAAGAAACTATGACCGCATCGTTATGAGAAAATTGAACTCCCCGAGCATCCTCCTCAGTGAAGGTTATGGATTCCTCAATCCTTTGTCGCTTGGGAGGTCCGACCAATACACCGATTGTTCCCCGTCGGGATTCCCCTGAGATGGTGTTGGTGAAGCCGACCATAGGCCGATTATCGGGCTGCTCCAGGTCGACTGCCGTCGTCGGAGGGAGAGGAGCCTGGGAATCCAGAGATGAGGCCAGGGCTTGCGGGGCTCGCTGAGATCTGGCCGCGGAGGCCGTTGACTGCCTGGTAGATGCCCTTCGGAGAAGCATCAGGTGGAGATCAGGCAGGCAACCGGAGGAGGAGATGTCGGAGAAGATGACCGAAGGCGGTCCCGTTGAGCACTCCTTTAAGAACAATAGTACTGCGAAGACACAGCCGCCCTCCTTCTAGCGCCAATCATGTTGGTGCAAAAATCCACCAACGTCGGAGAAGTTGGAGTTGAGGGAGTCGCAGTCGTCGTCGGGACCTGCAAAGAAAGTCTAAACCGGAGTTCGGGATGCTCCGGCAAGACCCTCCGATGCTCAAGTCAGTTCTCTGCCTCAACAAGAATGGAGTGCTCGAACAAAAATTTTTAGCAGAGTTTTGAGATAGAGATTAGAGCTTAAGGAATAACGTATCTGGGGGTCCCTTTTTATAGGCGGAGGGCGTAACAGATTGAAAGTGATATCTGTAGCCACCTGGTAGTGGGCCGTTCGGGGCCATGAGGAGTTTGTTACGGAGAGTAGTGGAGCAGAGTCGTGGCCATTACTGTGGCCTGCCAGGGAGTCCAGGCCTGTCGGCCGAAGCTCGGTTGGGGTGTCTGGTGGAAGGTCGACTGGCAGTGGATGTCGGATGGCGCTGGAGAGGTTCACTCGCTGGAGGGGTCTGGCTGCTGGAGTCTGTGTGTCGTAGAAGTTTGTCCGAAATCTGTCCGCTACAAAAGTTCGATCGGAGTCCGGTTCCCGTAGAAGTCCGGATGGGGATCATTTATAGAGGAAGCTCGGTCGAAGCCTGCCGCTTGTTGTGGTAGCTCGGAGTAGACCGCTTGTAGTAGAAGTTCGGAGTAGACCACTTGTAGTAGAAGTTCGGAGTAGATCGCTCGTGGTGGGGGCTCGGAGTCCGACCCTTGTCAGAATTCGGATGGGGCCTACCTGCAATAGGAGTCAGGGCTGAAGTCCGGCTCCCGTAGGAGCTCGGACGAAGTCTACCAGCAATAGGAGTTTGGGGAAGCAGTCCGGCTCCCGTAGGAGCTCGGACGAAGTCCGAAAGGCGATCGACCGTCGTAAAAACTTGGATGGAGTCCGTCCGTCATGGAGATCTGCTGTTGGAAAAGTTCGGCCACTGACGAACTGACGAAGTTCTGGAAGAAATTCGGATTGGAGTTGATCGAATCCTGTTGGGAAAAAAATTTGGAAGAGGTCTGGAGAATGGTTGACCCTTGTAGGAGGTCGGCCGACAGTAGAATCCCGAGAGCATTTGGAGCAGCCTGATAGATGACTGAAGACGCTCATCGTTGGAGAAGTCTGGGAGATGCGGCAGGGGTTCGTCCGTCGGGGGAGCCCGGTCGACACTTGCGAAAGAAGCTGTGGGAGTTTATCCGTCAGCAGAACTTGAAAATATTGCGGAAACTCAACCGTCGGAGAGGGTCGAAAATATGTCGCCCAAGGTCGGACGCCGGCAGAGTCCCGGGAGGGTCACTCCGGACCCGAACTTTGGCTGGGGGGGTATTTTATACTTAACAAACCTAATCTAATTAGAAAATTAAATATCTCATCAAATTTTTAATCCAATTAGTAATTAGTCGAGTCAAAATTCTGATTGAATCAAGATCAAATTTTTCTAGTAATCGGGCTCGATCATATCAAACCCAATTAAAGTCGAACTGAATCTAATTCAATTAAACTTGATCCAAAGCTCTTTGCTTAATCAAATTGAGTCAATTAGTAATCTAATTACTAATTAATTCTTCAAAAATAGTAGAGTCTCAGTCTCAGTGCAACTCTCTTTCAGAGTCCTAATCAGAGTAGGACTCTTCACCAGAGTCACAATTCAATTGGACTCTTCATCGAAAATTATGACAACAGCCACACTTTTATTCCCTATAATGTAGAGACATCATTTTTAATTAAGAGAATATCATCCACATACAACATAAGAAATATAATTATTGAACTATTTGCCCACTTATATATGCAGGGTTTCTCTCCGTTCCTAACGAAGCCATACATTCTGATCACCTTATCAAAATATATGTTCCAACTCCGAGATACTTATTTCAATCCATAAATGGATCTCTGAAGCTTGCACACCTTGGACTCATATGTGGATGTAAACTTTTCAAGTTGTATCATATACACCTCTTCATTCAGCTCTCTATTTAGGAAAGTTGTCTTCACATCCATCTACCAGACTTCACAGTCCAAGTATGCTGCTATCATAAGCATGATCCGAATAGATTTGAGCATTGCCACAAAAGAAAATATGTCATCATAGTCAATACTATAATATTGACGATAATCTTTGATAACCAAATAGGTTTTATAGGTCTCTACCTTTTCGTCTCCGCCCCTCTTCCTCTTGAAGACCTACTTACACCTTATGGGTTTAACCCCTTTAAGTGGGTCAATCAATGTCCATACATTGTTGACCTTCATGGACTTCATTTTGGATTTTATGACTTCAAGCCATTTGTCAGAGTCAGACCTTTGCATTGCATCCATGTAGATAATCAGATCTTCATTGTTCTCATCGAGTTCAATAGGATCTCCATCCCGGACCAAGAAATCTAAGTATCTGTCCGGCTGACGTCGTACTCTATCGGATCACCTTAAGGATATTTGTGTGTTGGGCTTCGGGTTTGATCTCATCAAATTCGATTCAGATTCAATCATTGGTGTCGGTTCTTCTACCTGTTAAACTTCATCAAGTTTGATTTTAGAGGTACTTATTCTTTCACTAAGGAATTTTTTTTCAAAAAACATGCCTTACTACTAACAAATACATTTTGTTCAGTAGGCAAGTAAAAGTAATATCCTCTCATTTTCTTGAAGTATCCTACAAAATTACACTTATCGGATCTAGGGTTGAGCTTGTCAGTTTGTAATTTTTTAACATAAGCTAAACATCCCCAGACCTTAAAGTAAGAGAGGTTCGACCTATGTCCTGACGATATCTCTTATGGTGTCTTACTAAATGACTTGCTCAGAATATTATTGAGCATAAGACAGGTTGTTTCAAATGCATATCCCCAAAAGGAGATCAGCAAAATTGCAAACCCCATCATGGACTGAACCATGTCCAACAAAGTTCAATTCCTCCTTTTCGAGATGCCATTATGCTGTGGTATCCTGAAGGGGGTCCATTGGAAGAGAATTTTATTCTTTCTTAGATATGTCAAAAATTCACTAGATAGGTATTCACCTTCTCGATCAGACTGAAGAGTTTTAATACTTTTTACAATTTATTTCTCTACTTCATTACGAAACCATTTGAACATTTTAAATGATTCGGACTTGTGTTTTATCAAGTAGATGTACCATACCTAGATAGATCATCTGTGAATGTAATGAAATAGCTATACCCTCCTCTGACACATATGCTCATGGGTCCACATACATCAGTATGTATCAGACCCAGCATATCACTGGCTCATTCACCTTTTTCAGTAAAACATGACTTGGTCATCTTTTCAAAGAAACAAGACTCACAGGTAGGTAACGATTCATAATTATTTTTATCAAGAATCCCTTCTTGAGCTAACCTGTTCATCCTACTCTTGTTGATATGACCTAGCCTACAATGCCAAAGGTAGGCATTCACGATATTATCTATTCTAGGATATTTATTTGAAATGTTCATTACATTAGGCCTAGATACAACATAAATATCATTGTTCAACTGTTCACATAAAATTGTAACACCATTCAAAATGATATTACAAAAGTTTTTCTTTATTGATATTTTATAATTAGAATTAACAAAAAGCCTACAGAAATAATATTTAAAAGAAAACTAAAACAGTAATGATACTTATCAAGAACAATGTAATGAGATTCGAATACAAGCTTAATGATTTCTAAGACTAGAACTGGAACTGATCTTCCATCTTCAATGTTCAGGAATCTCTCACCATCTCTAAATCTCTTAATGACCTGAAGACCCTACAACGAATTACAAATATGAATAGGGATATTGATATCCAATATCCAGGTTATTGTATCAAAAAGAGAGAAGTTATAAGGTGTTATCATATAAGTACCTTGTCCAGCAACTAATTATTTTTTCTTCTTTGGTCTATTCAGGTCAAGAAAAGTGATATACTGAGGATAATTCCTCTTTCAGTGATCCTACTTTTAGTAAAAGAAGCACTCTACCTGATTTTGATCAGTTTTGAATTTGAATTTCTAGGACTGACTCCCAACACCAGGCACTTTCTTATTCTTCTTCTTTTTTCTTTCTTAAAGAGACGACAACTACCCGAAGAAGATCCTCTCACTAAATTCACCGTCTCCTTATGGAGCTGGTGATCTTTCTCAAAAGTTTGTAGCAACTCCAACAGACCATAATAGTTGACTACAGGCTTCATCATTTTGAAATGACTAAGGAACGAATGGTAGGACTGGGTAGAGAGTTTAGGATCGTATCCTTCTTCAGCTGTTCGTACAAGGAGAAGTCGAGTTTGCTCAATTTTTCAGTCTACTCGATCATATATAATATATGATCGATAACAGATGCACCCTCCCTCATCCGGGTGTTGAAAATGATATAACTAGTCCTGTGCCGCTCAACATCGTCAGGAGTACCAAAGGAATCCCTCAACACTTGAAGCATTTCTTCTAATTGAGCCTCTTCAAACTTTTGACTAAATTCGTCATTCATGGAGGCCCGCATGATGTAACGAATCATGATGCGATCGATCACGATCGTTGAGCCACTTCAAATAAGTGTCTCAAATCACTCCTCAGGCATTAGGAGCAGACTCCTCAAGTGCTGGATCTATTATCACATAAAGGATCCTCTCATGCTCTAAGATAATCTTTAGCTTTCAATATCAATTATCGAAATTCGATCTGATTAGCTTCTCACTATCCAACAGTGATCGGAGTGACAAGTTTGAGGCCATATCTGCACATACAAAGAAAACACAAAATCTAATTAGTATATAAATTTGTTAATCCTAAAGACTTGGACTTTAGTCTAAAGGTCCTTCCATTATTTTATATGAATTGGTAGCCCCAACTTTCAATTCAAAAAATTATCTTAATTCTTTAGCGGGTACTAAAATCCACATAGACTTCATATAGGCCCAAGGATGGCTCAATCAATCCATATGCACCTATGGATAGATTTTCAACTAATTATTTCTTCAAACAACTTCTAGTATTTAATTTAGCCCTAGATTTTATTTCAGTAGGTGATGGGCCTCCATTAAAAATTTTGGTTAGATCAAACCATTAGCATGAACCTACTCAGTGACTCTACTTAATTAGTGATCAGGTCCGAGGATGGCTCGATCAATCCAACCATCATCAAATAGTTCAGCAGAGTCATCATATGATGAATGATAATTTCATTATTTAGAGTGAACATCAGACGGATAGCACTTGCAATGTCAATCATGAATAATAGACCCATTATCATTCACCTTAATGGAAGGCTATGATCTAGTTATCATCATAACTAGCTCATTTTAGAGATCTAATAATTTAGAAGATTTAGCTAGTTTAGAAAAGAAAAGAAAAGAAAAAATTAATCAGTAGACCATAATCCTTTCACTAACTTTACAAAGTTACTGAATCGAGTTAGGTCAAGCTGATTGAACTGGCACTTAGATCACTCACACTGATCAACCTTAATAGCATGGGCTAATTCAAATCACTTAGCGATCTAATCAAAATCTAGTTTACCAAATTGATCAGGTAAGTGAGATCGGTGGGAAGGTCTATTAAGCTTGCCATAGACATCATCGAAATGATCAGATAAATCACTCTCAATTAAAAATTACTGATCGAAATGTCAAACTTATATTAGACACCAATAGGTTAACTAATTTCGATTTGACCAACCTAATGATTTAGGTTCAACCACTGAGCCACAATCAAGATCCATTTAATCTAGTCAAAGACATGGACTTGACCATCTGTAACTATTGTACTAGAAAAATCCTGATTAATCTAATTCAACATTTGGTTAGACTTAATCAATTTCTCTACATGGTCAATTAATTTTTTGATTCTAACCTTAGGTCTAATCCAATTAAAGAGAAGGATCTGATTTGAGCTAACACATGCCCTATGTTTTATGCAATGTCATTAGATCTAAATCATAATTCTAGATCTATAGAGTTTAACACTTAATTCTTAATTAAGTTTTACATCAACATGATTAAGATTTTAAAAATAAATTTTTATGTAAATTTTTTACATCAAATTATAAAAACTTTTAGATCAAATCTAAATTTTTATAATTTTAAATTAAAATAATTTTCATTAATCAAGATTAGATATAACTAGTTTTTTCGCAACTTGCATCACATACAATAACATCTAGAGTTTCAAGATCTAGGATTTTACAAGAAAGTAAGTTTTCTCTTTTCACTTTCTTCTTCATGAAACCTCACAGTGGCACCCTTATATGTCATGAAGGGCACCCCATTGAATGGGAGGAGAGGGTCATGAAACCCTACATGCTCCTATGACCAGACGGCTTGGTGATTTTTTAATCCGAGTACTTTGCTACTCAGAATATCTAATCTAAATAAGTAATAATTAGATTTGAAAATAAACTAATTTAGATCAAATCTAAATCATAAATAATCAGATCAAATAAAAAAAAATAGATCTAAAGTCATATTGATTCACATCAAAACAACCATGCTTTGATACTAGTTGAAGAAAATATATGGTAGTGTAATACATATAATTTTAAAATTTTATGCAGCAAAAATAATAGATTAAATAATTTAATCTTAATCATATGTATAAAATCTTACCTTAGACCACCACATCATGATCTTTGATATAAAAATATATACTTTAGATCTGAAAATAAAAATCGCATCGATCTCATCAATGCTGAAATTTTAGATTTAACTATTAGATCTACTATAAGAATCAAAATAAGTTAGAGATCATTACCAAACAAATTTGATCTTGATCTTCTCTGGTCTAATAGTTGGAGAAGGTATTTTTCAAGTCACTCACAGCCACACGGAGTCATCTGACCTCTACAGGAAGATCCACGCGAAGACAGGCGAGATCAGGGACTTGGAGGTGCTAGCCTGTAAGCAACTTCGACCGCTGATTTGTTCCTCCTTCTTCAAGTACCTTGGACACTCCAAAGCAAGAAAAGATTAAGAGGAGGAATAGAGGAGGAGGATAAGAGGCTCTAAAAATAAAAAATAGTAAGGGATTGATCATGGGACGTCCAAGAGAGAGGACCCCTTTTTATAGATTAGGAATTAGGGTTTTCCAAAGAAAGGCACCAAGAGTCAACACCAAAACCTCTTTTTGGTATCCCAAAAAATTCTAAAAAAATTATTAAAATATGGAGAAGGGTTCTAAAGTCTCACATACTAAAGAATTCTTCAATAAAACTAAGAAAAAAATAAATATGGGACCAACAATATTCCATATATGAAAAATTTCTTTCTTAGTTTACCTCTTATCTCTAATTCAGATCGCATTCGAATTAGGCAAGAGATAATATTATAACTCATCAGCTATAGCCACCCACTCCCATTAGACCCTCTATTATGATGCCAAAAATCACAATCTAAATCCAATTAGGCATAGAGAAATTGGCATGGGTTCAGGAGTGGCACAGGAGATAAGGATAGAGTCCTAGTTTAACTTGGACTTTTCATTTCAAATTCAATTCTAATCCAAATCAAATTTGGATTGAACCCACTAATAGAAATGAACCTAATCTAATTAGAAACTCAAATATCTCATCAAATTTTTAACTCAATTAGAAATTAGTCGAGTCAAAATACAAATTGAGTTAGGATCAAATTTTTCTTATAATCGGGCTCGATCATATCAAACCCAATCAGAGTCGAACTGAATCTAATTCAATTAGACTTGATCCAAAGCTCTTTGCTCGATCAAATTGAGTTAATTAGTAATTTAATTACTAATTAATTCTTTAAAAATAATAGAATCCCAGACCCAATGGGGCTCTCCCCCAGAGTCCTAATCGGAGTAGGACTCTTCACCAGAGGCACAATCCAATTGGACTCTTCTTCGAAAATTATGATAACAGCCACACTTTTATTCTCTGTAATGTAGGGATGTCATTTTTGATTAAAAGAATATCATCCACATACAACACAAGAAATACAATTATTGAACCATTTGCCCACTTATATATGCAAGGTTTCTCTTCGTTCCTAATGAATCCATATGTTCTGATCACCTTATCAAAACGTATGTTCCAACTCTGAGATGTTTGCTTCAATCCATAAATAGATTTCTGAAGCTTGCATACCTTGGACTCATTTGTGGATGTGAATTCTTCAGGTTGTATCATATATACCTCTTCATTCAACTCTCTATTTAGGAAAGCTGTCTTCACATCCATCTGTCGACTTCACAATCCAGGTATGCTGCTATCACAAGCATGATCTGAATGAATTTGAGCATTGCCACAGGAGAATATATCTCATTATAGTCAATACCATCATGCTGATGATAACCTTTGACAATCAAACGGACTTTATAGGTCTCCACCTTTTCATCTGGGCCCCTCTTCCTCTTGAAGATCCACTTACACCTTATGGGTTTAACCTCTTCAGGTAAGTCAACCAATGTCCATATATTGTTGACTTTCATGGACTCCATTTCAGATTTCATGACTTCAAGTCATTTGTCAGAGTCAGATCTCTGCATCGCATCCATGTAGGTGATCGGATCCTCATTGTTCTCATCGAGTTCAATAAGATCCCCATCTCAGATCAAAAAATCTAAGTATCTGTCCGACTGATGCCGTACTCTATCGGATTGCCTTAAGGATATTTGGCAGAAAGGCTAGGCACACCAAAGAAGGCAAGGTGTGTTGGGCTTCAGGTTTGATCTCATCAAATCCTGTTCAGATTCAATCATTGGTGTCAGTTCTTCTATCTGTCAAACTTCATTAAGTTTGATTTTAGAAGCACTTATTCTTTCACTAAGAAATTTTTTTTTCAAAAAGTGTGCCTTACTGCTGACAAACATCTTTTGTTCAGCAGACAGGTAAAAGTAATATTCTCTCATTTTCTTGAGATATCCTACAAAATTACTCTTATCGAACCTAGGGCTGAGCTTGTCAATTTGTAATCATTTAACATAAGCCAGACATCTCCAGATCCTAAAGTAAGAGAGGTTCAGCCTACGCTCTGACCATATCTCATTGGTTTCTTACTAACTGACTTGCTCGAAACATTATTGAGCATAAGACAGGCTGTTCAAGTACATATCTCCAAAAGAAGATCAGCAGAATTGTAAATTCCATCATAGATCGAACCATATCCAACAAGATTTGATTCCTCTTTTTCGAGACGTCATTATGCTGTGGTGTTCCTAAAGGGGTCCATTGGGAGAGAATCTCATTCTCTCTTAGATATGTTAGAAATTCATTGGATAGATATTCACCTCCTCGATCAGATCGAAGAGTTTTAATATTTCTTTCAGTTTGTTTCTCTACTTCATTATAGAACCGTTTGAACATTTCAAATGATTCGAACTTGTATTTCATCATGTAGACGTACCCATATCTAGATAGATCATCTGTGAATGTAATGAAATAGTTATACGTTCCTCTAAAATATGTGCTCATGGGTTCACATACATCAGTATGTATCAGACTCAGCACATCACTGGCTCGTTCACCTTTTTCAGAAAAAGATGACTTGATCATCTTTTCAAGCAAACAAGACTCACAGCTAGGTAACAATTCATAATCATTTTTATCAAGAATCCTTTCTTGAGCTAACCTGTCCATTCTGCTCTTGTTGATATGACCTAGCCTACAATGCCAAAGATAGAAATTCATGACATCATCTATTTAGGGTATTTATTTGAAATGTACATTACATTAGGCCTAAATACAACATAAATACCATTGTTCAACTATCCACATAAAATTTTAACACCATTCAAAATGATATTATAAAAAAAAAAATTATTGATATTTTATAATTGGAATTGATCAAAAAATCTACAAAAATAATATTCAAAAGAAAACTAGAACAGTAATGACACTCATCAAGAATAATGTAATGAGACTCGAATACAAGCTTGATGATTCTTAAGGCTAGAACTGAAACTGATCTTCCATCTCCAACATTCAAGATTCTCTCACCATCTCCAAATATCTTAATGACCTGAAGATCCTGCAATGAATTGCAAATGTGAATAGGGCTATCAGTATCCAATATCTAGATCATTGTATCAAAAAGAGAGAAGTAACAAGGTGTTATCACATAAGTACCTTGTCCAGCAATTGATTGCTTTTTCTTCTTTGGCCTGTTTGGATCAAGAAAAGCGATATACTGAAGATAATTTCTCTTCCAGTGATCCTGTTTCTTATAAAAAAAGCACACTGCCTGACTTTGATCAACCTTGAACTTAAGTTTCTGGGATAGACTCTCAGCACCAGGTACCTTCTTATTCTTTTTCTTTTTTCTTTCTTAAATGGATGATAACTATCCGAAGAAGATCCTCCCACTAAATTCACCATCTCATTATGGAGCAGTGATTTTTCTCAAAAGTCTGTAGCAACCCCAACAAACCGTGGTAGTTGACAATAGGCTTCGTCATTCTGAAATAACTAAGAAACAATAGGTAGGACTTGGGTAGGAAGTTCAAGATCGTATTCTTCTCTGCTGTTCGTGCAAGAGAAAGCTGAGTTTGCTCAATTTTTCAATCTGCTCGATCATATATAATATATGATTGGTAATAGATGTACCCTCCCTCATCCGAGCATTGAAAATGATGCAACTAATTTTGTACCACTCAACGTCGTCACGAGTACCAAAGGAATCCCTCAACACTTGAAGCATTTTCTCTGGCTGACCCTCTTCAAACTTTCGACTAAATTCGTCATTCATGGAGGCCCGCATGATGCAACGAACTGTGGTGCGATTGTTGAGCCATTTCAAATAAGTATCTTGGACCACTCCTCGGGCATTAAGAGCAAGCTCCTCATGTGTCGGATCCATTATCACATAAAAGATCCGCTCATGCTCCAGGATAATCTTTAGCTTTCAATATCAATTATCAAAATTCAGTCCGATTAGCTTCTCACTGTCTAACAGTGATCGGAGCGATAAGTTTGAGGCCATATCTACACACACAAGAAAAATACAAAACCTAATTAGTATATGAATTTGTTAATCCTAAAGATTTAAACTTTAGTCTAAAGATCCTTTCATTATTTTATACGAATTAATAGTCTCTGCCTCTAATTTGAAAAATTACCTTAATTTCATAGCAGGTACTAGAATTCAAACAGACTACACATAGGCCTGAGGATAGCTCGGTCAATCCATATACACCTATGGATAGATTTTCAACTAGTTATTTCTTCAAATAACTTCTAGTATTTAATTTAGCCTTAGATTTTATTTCAGTAGGCGATGGGCCTCTACTGAAAGTTTCGGTTAGATTAAACCATTAGCATGAACCTACTTAATGATTTTACCTAATGAGTGATCAGGTTTGAAGATGGCTCGATCAATCCAACCATCATCAGATAGATCAACAGAGTCATCATATGATGAATGATAATTCTATTATTCAGAGTGAACACTAAACGGATGGTGCCTGCAAAGTCAATCATGAATAATGGACCCATTACCATTCACCTTAATGGGATGCTATGATCTAGTTATCACTATAACTAGCTCATTTTAGGGATCTAATAATTTAGAAGATTTAGTCAGTTTAAAGAAGAAGAGAGAAGAAAAAATCAAGCAGCAGATCATAATCCTCCCTCTGACTTCACCAAGTCACTAAATCAAATTAGGTCATGCTGATTGAACTAGCACCTAGATCAATCACACTGATCAACTTTAACAATATGGGCTAACTCGAATTACTTAGCAATCTAATCAAAATTTTGTTCACCAAATTGACTAGGTAAGTGAGATTGGTGGAAGAGTCTGCTAAGCTAGCTTTAAACACCATCAAAATGGTCAGATAAGTCGCTCCCAATTAAAAACCATCGATCAAAATACCAAACTTATCTTAGACACTAATTAGTTAACTAGTTTTGATTTGACCAACCTAATGATTCAGGTTCAACTACTGAGCCACAATCAAGGTCCATTTGGTCTAATCAAAGACATGGACTTGACCATCTACAACTATTGTACTAAAAAAATCTTGATTAATCTAATTCAATATTTGGTTAGACTTAATCAATTTCTCTACATGGTCAATCAATTCTTTGATTCTAACTTTAAGTCTAATCCAATTAAAGAGAAGGATCTGATTTGAGCTAACCCATGCCCTATGTTTTATGTAATGTCATTAGATCTAAATCATAATTCTAGATCTATAGAATTTAACACTTAATTCTTAATTAAGTTTTGCATCAATATGGTTAAGGTTTTGAAAATAAATTTTTATATAAATTTTTTATATCAAATCATAAAATTTTTTAGATCAATCTAAATTTTTATGATTTTAAATTAAAAAAATTTTGATTAATCAAGATTAGATGTAACTAATTTCTTCATAACTTGTATCACATACAATAAAACCTAAGATTTCAAGATCTAAAATTTTGCAAGAAAGTAAGTTTTCTCTTTTCACTTTCTTCTTCATGGGACCTCACAGTAGCATCCCTACATGTCATGAAGAGTATCCCATTGAATGAGAGAAGAGGATCATGAAATCCTATTTTCTCCTATGACCGAATGGCCTGGAGATTATCCAATTCGAGTACTTTGCTACTCAGAACATCTAATCTAAATAAATAATAATCAAATATAAAAATAAACTAATTTAGATCAAATCTAAATCATAAATAATCAGATCAAATAAAAAAAATCAGATCTAAGTCATATTGATTCACATCAAAACAACTATATTTTGATACCAGTTGAAGGAAATATGTGGTAGTGCAGTACATACAATTTTAAAATTTTATGCAACAAAAATAATAAATGAAATAATTTAATCCTAATCATATATATATAATTCTATCTTAGACTACCACGTCATGATCTTTGATATGAAAATATGCACTTTAGATCTAGAAATAAAAATCGCATCGATCTCATTGATGCTGAAATTCTAGATTAACTATTAGATCTACTATAGGAATCAAAATAAGTTAGAGATCGTTACCAAATAAATTTGATCTTGATCTCCCCTGGCCCAACAGTTGGAGAAGGTATTCTTCAGGTTGCTCACAGCCACACGGAGTCATCTGACCTCTATGGGAAGATCCACGCGAAGACAGACATAGATCAAGGACTTAGAGGTGCTAGCCTGTAAGCAACTTCGACAGCTAATTTGTTCCTCCTTCTTCAAGTACCTTGGATACTTCAAAGCAAGAGAAGATCAAGAAGAGGAATAGAGAAGGAGGAGAAGAGGCTCTAAAAATAAAAAATAGTAAGGGATTGATCATGGACGTCCAAGAGAGAGGATCCCTTTTTATAGATTAGGAATTAGGGTATTCCAAGGAAAAGCACCAAGAGTCAATACCAAAACCTCCTTTTGGCATCCCAAAAAATTTCAGAAAATTTATTAGAATGTGGAGAAGAATTTTGGAGTCTCATATGCTAAAATATTCTCTAGAAAAACTAATAAAAGAATAAATATGGCATCAATAATATTCTATATACGAAAAATCTCTTTCCTAGTTTACCTCTTATCTCTAATTTGAAGTGCATTCGAATTTGGCAAGAGATAATATTATGACTCATCAGCTATAGCCACTCACTCTTATTGGACCCTCTATCATGACTCCAAAAATCACAACCCAAATCTAATTAGGCATGGAGAAATTGGCATGGGTTCAGGAGTGGCGCAGGAGATAAGGATAGAGTCCTAGTTTGACTTGGACTCTTCATTTTAAATTCAATTCTAATTCAAATCAAATTTGATTTGAATCCACTAATAGAAATGAATCTAATCTAATTAGTAACTCAAATATCTTATCAAATTTCTAACCCAATTAGGAATTAATCGAGTCAAAACTCTAATTGAATCAGGATCAAATTCTCTTGTAATCGGACTCGATCATATCAAATCCATTCAGAGTCGAATTGAATCTAATTCAATTAGACTTGATCCAAAGCTCTTTGCTCAATCAAATTAAGTCAATTAATAATCTAATTACTAATTAATTATTCAAAAATAGTAGAGTCTCAGTCCCAGTAGGACTCTCCCCCAGAGTCCTAATCGGAGTAGGACTCTTCACCAGAGTCACAATCCAATTAGACTCTTCAGCCATTTGATCTGATCAAATCTTCTAATACGTGTGACCCCATAGGTTCGAACTTAAGTTAGTAGCATAGGAACAACTTCTTATATCAATCGATGTAACCATCTAGCAATGATGATCTGATGATCGGATAGGTCAAAGTATTGTAAAGCAACCTTCTAGAACCTACTGATGTATGGTTACCGTATAATTTATCTTTTTGACCCAAATGCTTAAGGTGACTTAAGGTTTAACTGTTAACCCTAATTTAGTCGATCATATTATATCTCAACCTTTCAAATCCATCTTATAGATTATCCTGATCAAGATTTTACTGAATTAAAATACACTAATGCATATCTCCTACTAATTCAGAGGGGTCAATTTCATCTTGACTCATACACCGACTTGATAAGTACTTGACTGCACCCAATAGCCTTCCGTCACTAAGTTAGAAACTCAAATGGTCTGGTACTAAAATACAGTGAGTTGCTTACAAGTGATCATGGTGGTCTCAGGTCGGAGGGACACTTATACCCATTCCCTTTATGAGCTACTCTTGACAATAGAGTGCTCGGCACATGATCATGTTCCATGCAAATATACTCCTACATTCTATCTGCATGCTATAACAGCATCTTCACACTCCTTAGTTAAGAGGACAACCAACTCATATGACACACAATGACCTATACTTGATATCGCTATCATTCTAGTAATAGCATATCGTTTGATCACGAATATTTTTAAAGACTCAACAATAAATCCTCTTTTATCGATTAATTATAATCCTAATGACTTCATTACAATACAGGAGTTCAAAGATAGATAATTTATAATGAAAATGTCAAATAATTTTTATTAATAAAAATTTATATACAATTTACAAGATGAGCACAATCATCAACAGGCTGACAATTGGCTTTGAGACATATTTTCCAACACCAATTTGGATCTTAGGGCTAGGACGGGTTCAGTCTTAGGGCAAAGATTCTACTTCTGCCAGTAGATGAGTCGACTCAGATTGTTGTGGAATCAACTTAGTTCAGGCGAGTCGACTCGAGCCTGAGACCTCAACTTGAGGGGACCAAACAAAGAGCAGTGTGTTGAGGCTTCTAGCATGGCACGCTGGTGGCACACAATCAAGTTAACTCAGGGTTCGATCGAGTCAACTCAGGTCTAGGTGAGTTGACTTGAGCCTAGAATGAGTCAACTCGAGTTGCGAGAATAGAAGTGCATGGGTTTTCTATTTGGGGCTAGAGTCTGACTTGATCCTAGAGCTTAGGATGTTTTCTCTCTTGAAGAAGAGCTTACTTGAAAGTCCTCTATGCCCCTTTTTATATAGAGAGAGGTAGCCATACGTTACCTCCAAACTCGGTTATGGAAGCTAAGAATCAATGCCTACGATCATGAGGATCATGGGTAGTGAGTCACAGACATTATTTACATGATATTAGCGTGTATGTTCATAATTAAAGGAAACAATCCGAGATTTTAGGAGATTTCTTTGGGATGATTTTTATCCCTATTGTGACTCGATAGCCTAGGGCTACACCTCCTGTCATCAGCATGGATCCGACCTTAGAGTCGGCAAAGACCCAATCTGGAGATCGATTGAAAGCCGATGTTTAGTTAGTTGTTGTCCTGTCTTCTATTCTGATCCCAAGAAATCCTTTGACCATATTAATAATCGTCGGTATTAGATTCGAGGAGCCGACCATAATCCGACAAAAGGAAAGTCGAGATCTAATGATAAATTCCCTCCAAAATCGAAATAAATGATTGGATTAGGGTCTGCTTTGGACCCTACGCCCATGCATCTGAAAAATCAAGCATATTCTTTGAAAATTTTTTACCACAGCTCGGAATTTGCCCCAAGACTAATCTAACTCATCTTATACATAAAAATCCTCTTTTTTGTTTTTTGTTTGCGTTCCCTGTGATAGCCCAAAACCTAGACCCAAGACCAAAATAAAAAAAAAAAAAACAAAACAGAGCAACCGGGAAGAAGACTCCCGGTAGGAGTCTTCTTCTCCGGCGAAACCCATGGAAATTAGGACTCCTAGGACCCCTCGGAGTCCTAGGGTGCTCTATAAGAAGACCCCTTCCCCTTTAGACTGAAGATCGACCTCCTCCCTCTCTCTTTCTCTCCATTTTTCTCAAATCGAAGCCGCGGATATCGTTCGGGTTCTCGCCATGTTTTCTCGCCGGCGAGGTCTCCGGAGGCTGAGGTGAGTCTCCTTCTTCTTTTCCTCTTTCTTCTCCTTCCTCTCCGTGCATTTGTGCGCGGCTGCCGGCGACGAAAGTCGCCGATTTTTGGTCGGGGAAAAAGACTCTGTTTTTGATCTATTTTCCTTGAATTTTTTGGCGCCGGCGATCGGAATTGATCGCCGGCCCCGCTCCTCCGTGACCGGGGGAGTGGCCCCCCGTCGGCCGCCGGCCTCCGCCGCGGCGGCCGTGGCCTGAACGGCCCGGCAAAAGAGAGAACGCCGGTCCCCTGTTCCGGTGTGGGAAGAACCAAGAAAAAAAAAAAGAAGAAAAGAAGAAAAAGAAGAAGAAGAAAAAGAAGAAAAAGAAGAAAAAGAAGAAAAAAAAAAGAAAAAGAAGAAAAAGAAAAGAAAAGGAAAGAAAAAGAAAAAAAAAAGGAAAAGAAAAGAAAAGAAAATAATAATAATAAAATATATATATATATTTATATATATATATATGAACAAATAAGTAAGTAAATAAATAAATAAATAAAAAGAAAAATTGAAATTGATGAGAGAGAGAGTTTCTCTCTCTTCTCTCTCTTCTTTCAGACTGAACCCTGATTTTCTCTCTCTGGAATTGGACTTTCTCTCTCTACTTTCTCTCTCTAGAATTTTCACTCTCTAGCCTGTTTCTCTCTCTTAATGGATTTCTCTCTCTCTAAAGTTATCCTTCTAAGATTAGCGTAGTGGAAGGCTTCATCTGATGATTCTGATCGAGTTTAGAGACGAGTCTGATTTTAAGCGAGATTTTGATTTTGGGATTTGTTAGATTTAATTTTGAATTAAAATTAATATAAAAATATAATTTTGGATAATAGGCACGGAAGAATCTCCTAGAAGTTAATCGATCTATTCGTTCAGTGCTCCGTGAAAGGTAAGTAATGAATCATCTTCTCGAGATATTCCATATTTATTCTGAAAATAAATAATTATTCTCTGAAATTATGCATGATTTATGAAATTATGTTTTGAAAGGAAAATGCTTTTTTTTGAAATGTTATGGTACATGTTTAAGTGAAAGATTATGATATATACTGTGGTACTAAGTGTTTTGATATAGATCGGATTTATGCTCTCAGCCTAACTATGTTTCAGTGGGCCCCGCCAATGGGGATTATACGTTGGTGCTTTGTGGACCCTGCCAGTGGGGGTTGTGCGCTGGTATTTGTGGACCCTGCCAGTGGGGGTTGTGCGCTGGTATTCTGTGGACCCCGCCAATGGGGGTTAAACGTTGATCGTAGTCGAGGCTGTTGAGTTACGAATATTTTGAATCGAATCGGATTTATGATTATATTATGTGTGAATTTTTGAAAATATTTGGTTTGTATTAAATCAGCATGAAATATACTCTTATGTTTATTTGCAGCATTATTCTTGAAAATTATATAATATCTGAAATATCTAGTTGAGATATTTGTTACTTACTGGGCTGTCTAGCTCATTACCTTTCTTTCTATTTTTCAGATTCAGACAATTAATTTCGAGCGTGGAAAGAAATATTGGGACAGAGCTTTTAGAGACGAGATTTAGCATTGTTAACTTCATTGAACTTAGATCTATTGTCTTTATTGTTTTAGTAAAAATTTTATTGGATGTAAGACATTTGATTTAATTACTTGAATTAAAGTTGAATAATAATTATTTAAATTTATTCCACTGCGATGCATTGATATCGTGATGAGATGCCTTGCATGCTTATGGAGAGAGTTCTTCATGAGTATGCGGCGGTTGCCGCGACCCTCGATTCACAAATCTCGGGTCGGGGGCGTGACAATTAATATGGTATCAGAGCATAAGTGGATAAATTATGACACATAGAATTTGACATAGTATGAGTGTAGGTGGGTAAACATTAGGAATATGGGGACGTTAGAGTATGAACATCATAATAAACCCATCCTAACAAATAGATAAATGAATCTAATAAGGTTTTACTACTACAAGGTTATCATGCCTCCCCGTAGAATGACAAGAACTACTCAAAGAATTGCAAGAGAGACATCACAACCACGGGATGGTAGCACTCCCCATCTGACCAGTGGCACCCCTCAGGAGGAGGGAGTTGTAGATCCTAATGGGAGTACTTCGAGAGCACGTCAAGAACCAGATATGGCTCAGTTAATGCAGACCCTAATCAGGATGGTACAAGCGCAACAACAAATGCAGCAGCAAATGTTTGAACAACAGCAGATACAACGAGATACACAACAACATCAGCATCCACCACCACAACATGGAAAGCAACCAGTACAACGGAACAATATTTCAGAATTTAAAAAGCTTGCTCCTCCAGCTTTCAAGGAGACTACTGAACCTTTGGAGGCTGACAACTGGATAATGGAGATGGAGAAGGCCTTCGCTGTCCAAGAGTGTCTCGATGAAGAAAAGATTCGATATGCAGCTTATTTACTACAAGGAGAAGCATACAACTGGTGTCAGCGACTACAACGCAAGCATGAACAAGACGGCGAAATACTTACTTGGGAAAGATTTCGGATTGCATTCTATGATCAGTATTTTTCTCGGAGTATAAGGATCCAGAAAGAGCAAGAGTTTATTTATTTGAAGCAAAAGGGTATGAGTGTGACTAAATATGAAGCAAAATTTACAGAGTTAGCCAAATTTGCTCCGAGATTAGTGGATGGTGAGCAAGAACGTGTTCACAAGTTTGAGATGGGACTGAGAACTGAGATTCGAAAATAAGTGGTTCTATATGAATTGACAACTTATGCAGATGTGGTAAACAAAGCACTGATAATTGAAAGGGAAGTCAATGAAGAACGCATGGAAAGGGAAAGAAAGCAAAGAAAGAGAGCACAATCAAATGATACACAAGGGCAGAATAATAAAAACATCAAAAGATCAGCTAAGGGAGCAGTAAACAATAAGACTCAACAGATTGATGGTGAGCCGTGCTCCAGATGTGGCAAAAATCATGCAGACAAGGATTGCTATTGGAATACCGGTGCTTGTTTCAAATGTGGTCAGAAGGATCATAAAATTGCTAGCTGCCCGCTAAATACTGAAAATCAAGTTGGCCAAAGAACTCATGAAGGACAACATAAGGGTGGCGGACAGATTTCTAAAACCCTGGGAAGAGTTTATGCCCTTACTCAACAGAATCCACAGGCTTCCAATACAATGGTGACACGTATGAAAAATTTCGAGGACGAAATTTCTTTTTAGGGGTGAAGAATGTGATAGCCCAAAACCTAGACCCAAGACCAAAACAAAAAAAAAAAAAAAACAAAACAGAGCAACCGGGAAGAAGACTCCCGGTAGGAGTCTTCTTCTCCGGCGAAACCCATGGAAATTAGGACTCCTAGGACCCCTCGGAGTCCTAGAGTGCTCTATAAGAAGACCCCTTCCCCTTTAGACTGAAGATCGACCTCCTCCCTCTCTCTTTCTCTCCATTTTTCTCAAATCGAAGCCGCGGATATCGTTCGGGTTCTCGCCATGTTTTCTCGCCGGCGAGGTCTCCAGAGGCTGAAGTGAGTCTCCTTCTTCTTTCCCTCTTTCTTCTCCTTCCTCCCCGTGCATTTGTGCGCGGCTGCCGGCGACGAAAGTTGCCGATTTCTGGTCAGGCAAAAAGACTATGTTTTTGATCTATTTTTCTTGAATTTTCCGGCGCCGGCGATCGGAATTGATCGCCGGCCCCGCTCCTCCGTGACCGGGGGAGTGGCCCCCCGTCGGCCGTCGGCCTCCGCCGTGGCGGCCGTGGCCTGAACGGCCCGGCAAAAGAGAGAACGCCGGTCCCCTGTTCCGGCGTGGGAAGAACCAAGAAAAAAAAAAAAAAGAAGAAAAGAAGAAAAAGAAGAAGAAGAAAAAGAAAGAAAAAGAAGAAAAAGAAGAAAAAGAAGAAAAAAAAAAAAAGAAAAAGAAGAAAAAGAAAAGAAAAGGAAAGAAAAAGAAAAAAAAAAGGAAAAGAAAAGAAAAGAAAATAATAATAATAAAATATATATATATATTTATATATATATAAACAAATAAGTAAGTAAATAAATAAATAAATAAATAAATAAAAAGAAAAATTGAAATTGATGAGAGAGAGAGTTTCTCTCTCTTCTCTCTCTTCTTTCAGACTGAACCCTGATTTTTTCTCTCTGAAATTGGACTTTCTCTCTCTACTTTCTCTCTCTAGAATTTTCTCTCTCTAGCCTGTTTCTCTCTCTTAATGGATTTCTCTCTCTCTAAAGTTATCCTTCTAAGATTAGCGTAGTGGAAGGCTTCATCTGATGATTCTGATCGAGTTTAGAGACGAGTCTGATTTTAAGCAAGATTTTGATTTTGGGATTTGTTAGATTTAATTTTGAATTAAAATTAATGTAAAAATATAATTTTGGATAATAGGCACGGAAGAATCTCCTAGAAGTTAGTCGATCTATTCGTTCAGTGCTCCGTGAAAGGTAAGTAATGAATCATCTTCTCGAGATATTCCATATTTATTCTGAAAATAAATAATTATTCTCTGAAATTATGCATGATTTATGAAATTATGTTTTGAAAGAAAAATACTTTTTTTTGAAATGTTATGGTACATCTTTAAGTGAAAGATTATGATATATATTGTGGTACTAAGTGTTTTGATATAGATCAGATTTATGCTCTCAGCCTAACTATGTTTCAGTGGGCCCCGTCAATGGGGATTATACGTTGGTGCTTTGTGGACCCTGCCAGTGGGGGTTGTGCGCTGGTATTTCTGGATCCTGCCAGTGGGGGTTGTGCGCTGGTATTCTGTGGACCCCGCCAATGGGGGTTAAACGTTGGTCGTAGTCGAGACTGTTGAGTTACGAATGTTTTGAATCGAATCGGATTTATGATTATATTATGTGTGAATTTTTGAAAATATTTGGTTTGTATTAAATCAGCATGAAATATACTCTTATGTTTATTTGCAGTATTATTCTTGAAAATTATATAATATCTGAAATATCTAGTTGAGATATTTGTTACTTACTGGGCTGTCTAGCTCATTACCTTTCTTTCTATTTTTCAGATTCAGACAATTAATTTCGAGCGTGGGAAGAAATATTGGGACAGAGCTTTTAGAGGCGAGATTTAGCATTGTTAACTTCATTGAACTTAGATCTATTGTCTTTATTGTTTTAGTAAAAATTTTATTGGATGTAAGACATTTGATTTAATTACTTGAATTAAAGTTGAATAATAATTATTTAAATTTATTCCACTGCGATGCATTGATATCGTGATGAGATGCCTTGCATGCTTATGGAGAGAGTTCTTCATGAGTATGCGGCGGTTGCCGCGACCTTCGATTCACAAATCTCGGGTCGGGGGCGTGACATTCCCAAATTAAGGTTATTCTTTTTTGTAAAATTTTGATGGAAGGAGATAATGTTTTAATCAATCTACATATTCAATGTATTAGGTCTTTTTCCATATTGTCATTTATAGGGAAGAACACTGGACCACTGCCTACAGGTCATGATTACGATGATTTTAAATGTCCTGTCAATCTTTCAAAACGTGTATAAGAAATGAGAGTTGTAAGAGGTTTTCCAATTTTGATTGTTTCGCTGGAGGTAACTCATTTATATGGGACAAGGCTTGATCGTTAGAGGTAAGACTAAAGATTTTGTCAAAAAGCCAAACTCGTCTGAAATTTAAAGCTGTAAAAAGTTCTCATATGTGACAAAATGAACAACAAATTAAACAATGGCCATACTTGCTATTACATGCGGACAAGGCTTTTAACCAACAAAAAATTCAACAGGTCGGCAATATGGGATTCATGTTGGTTTGCAACCTAGTTGGTCTGACTGTTTTATTAATTAAATAAATAAATTTGGTTTCAGACTCCTGATTCAGCCATTTTATCGAGTATATCCTAAACAATCAATTATAACATGTCCATGACCTATTTCTACAAATCATATATAAATCTATGTTTCCATTAAATATGATCTTCTAACATGTTGGATAGTATTCTTAATTTTAACATTTGCCAAGTAATAAAGTTTAATGTTGTGTATATAGGACTCCAACCTAGTTCTGGTAAAACTCTCAAAAGTCTCGGTATCTTTGTTAGCTGATTTACATTAATTTTTTTAAAAAAAAAAAAAGTAAAAGGTTGCTTTCGAGTTAACCTTTTATTAACAATTTAATTTATATATTTGAAATTTTGATTCATTAATTAAACAGGCAAGACTTATTTTGTCATCTGTAATTAAATGCTTATGGCCGCCAACCTGACCGCCACCCACAGCAATCACCAACAGAACCGTAACGTAAAGTTTCCCCGAGTAATACACGGGTCTTTAAAGCGCGCGCAGGAGCACATATGCATACATTGTATGTATCTTATTTGTTTATTTATTTATATACACCAACGTCATCAGCCAAGCGCCAAACTTCCTGTACCTTTCCATTTGAAAAAGCGAAGCCAGCCCCCTCGTCTGTCCTCTTATCACAATCCTCATGCTATCCTGAGACTCTCTTCTTTTTCTTCTGTAAGAGAACTCAATCTCTTAATTCCCATAAGTATTTCCTTGCTCCAATTCAGCCCTCAAGAGCTTTTTGGACGTCAGCGATATACGCGCGGTAAAGAGAACCCATGTCTATCTCTTCCATCATTATTTCTTCAGTTCTTTCTTCATCAGGTTCAGCTCCTGTTCTTGTTTCTTTATTTTTAGATCAAACTTTTAGGTTCGTGATGTTTCATTTTTCCAGTGTTATTTTATATGAAACATGACGCTTTTGCCATTCCTGTTGAATTTGGAAGCCTATTTGCTTCTGATTTTCACTGAACGGATTAGCAGTCGTTTCTTTTAAAGTGAGTTTTTGATTAGAGATCTTGGTCTTCTCTTATTTCTGCATGCAAGGACTCTGAGACTGTGACGATTAATGACCCCCACCCCTTATTCTCTCTCACAGCACTCTAATCAATTTCCGTATTTGAAAACAATCCTTTTCTTTTCTCTAATCCTTTTCTTCTCTAATCTTTTTGATTTATTCGTCTTTCTATTTGGTTCTTGAATCAAGATTTTTGATTTCAATAGGATGTTTCAATTTTTAAGCAATCTGCTGTGAGAATAATGATTTTTTTTTTTCTAATCAATTTCCATATTCGAAAACAATCCCTTCTTTTGTCCAAGTCTTTTGTCTCTCTATTCGGTTCTTGAATCAAGATTTTTGGTTTCAATAGGACGTTTCAAGTTTTAAGCAATCTGTTGTGAGAATGATGATTTTAAATTTCTTTTTTAAAAAAAATTATGATACTGTATTTGAAAACAACCCTTTTCTTTTCTTGAGAAGGCTTAGAACTATTCGTTGCAAAATAGAGTTTTGGGACCTTCGAGAGTTCTAAGATGATAACAAGTCATTTCTATCCAGTCCATGTTTAGATATCTCTTCTATTGCAGTTCTATTTGATTCTTTAATCAATTCCAGATCTGATTGTTGTTCTTTTGTGCTTTTTATTTTTTCAGATTCAGGTTTTCATTGTTTGTTTTTTCTTAATAATAACTGATGTGTGTGTGGTTAATTTTATGTGATAAATGAGAGATGGCATGCCTACTTTTTCCATGTTTTTAATACTGTATCCATATCAGATATTTGCAAACAGCATAGCCTCATAATCATCAATTGCCACACCATTTAAGCATCACCATTATGTTATTAGATTTAGATAGCATCGGGGATTTTCTTTATATTGTTCTGTTATTTGCGGTTGTTTCCAAGATCTGACTTTATGAATATATATGTGCATGTATGTAAAGAGACTGTTGTAATGCTCTTATTGGTCATTTATTTGATGCACTTAATGGACCATTTTTACATTAAATTCTTCACCTTTTCTCTCTTGATGCATTAATTGCACAGCCAAAATAACTCATGCATATATAGTTATATAGTGAAAGTATTGGAGGTAAGATTGCAATTTTCTGGTAGGAACAACTTTCAAAGTTGGTTGGTGGGTGCATTACAAGTCCATTTTACATATGTAGTTATGCATAAAATGTGTATGTGTGCATATATTTAAGTTAATACCTATGTGTATATGTCTATATCTGTTATGTGTGTGTAATTTGGACCTCTGAATTATAGATGGATTCTAGTCTACATTCTGAAGTGCATTTTGGTGCATATGAGATATTACTAATTGTGGTCTATACTTTTTCTAAAGATGATTCCCATGTCTAGATACTTTTCTGCTTAACCAGTTCTCTTCATCAATTTCTTGTTCAAATTTTAAATTTATCTTCTTTTAATTGGTTTATCAAGGAAATGGATTAGGTCTCTTGATGGTAAATAAGTGCATCTTCGAGTGTATATCTTTTTCTTCATGAACCTTTAGGTGTATCTTTTTTTCTCCTTTTCTAAGGGAACCTTTAAGTATATCTTAATTGCAGGCTTGTAAGATGCATGAGTAGTTTAAGAATTTGACTCTTTTAATACCTTTTTCTATGTTCATGTATCATCAACATCGCAAACTTTAGGTCACTTTTCAGTAACTGTGTTTCAAAAGATTAAAAGAAAAAATTCAGCTGAATTTGTTAAGATCTCATGAAGGCTAACCAAAAAAAAAATTATCATTGAATTAGCTACAAGAGATTTTGAAAAAAAGAAAAAAAAAAAAGTAACGAGAGAAATTTGAAGTCAGAGAGAAATGGATCTTGATATTCTACAGTTGGCCTTGAAATTTGGATTGCATTTTCCCGAATTCTACTCTAAAAAAAGGGACATCATGCAGTTGGTTTTGTCCTTTTGCATGTTCAATAAATATTTGATGGATATTTGTGTTAGGGCATTGTTCAATAACTGTATGATGGAAGATTAAAAAATTCAACTGAATTTCTTAAGATCTGGTGAAGGTTAAGGTTCCTCCAAACAAAAGAAAAAAAAGGTGCTGAACGAGGTGTAGAAATTTGAAGTAATAGAGAAATGGATCTAATTAACATTATGTAGGTGGCCTTCAAATTTGGATTGTGCTTTGCCCAATTATTCTCTAATAAAAAGGACATTGTATTGTTCGTTTTGTGCTTTTGCGGGTCCGATAAATGTTCTTCTCTAAAAGTAAAACAACATTAATGTGGAATTTGTTTGTGCTTTGGCAGGTGTGGTAAATGGTAAAGCTCATTTTATAAGATGCACATACGTATCTTGATATTCCATCTAAATGATTGTGTGCTTAGGTAGGTTGCATGAAAGGGAGAGCTCATTCTACAAGATATTATAGTCTCAATACCTATTATAGTAGCTTCCACTGAAGGCTTTTTAAAGGTATTAGAGTTACTTTTTGATATGTTGCTTCCTACCGAGTTTGTTTTTCACTATCTTTTCAATATATATTTCTTCTAGAATCTCATCTTCCTTCTTTCTAAGAGGATATTAGATCAAGGGGGTGACAGTTTAAGGTTTGAACCCTGCTAAGCCATAATAAAAACAGTTTGGGGGCATAACTTAAGCATCACAAACTTTTTGAGGAATTGTAAGTTCTGTCGGAAGACACCCATTTTCATTTTCTTGGGGGTCTTGTCAAATTGGTTTTCAGAGGGGAGGTTGTCTTGCCATTTATGTGTGGAAGGAATAAGATACCTTCATTTCATGTTTGTTGACTCTTACTACATGGTCAATATTTTCTAACCTTCTGTATATAGTTGCTTGGGCAACTGTGACTCCTCTTCCTTGCTCGTAAAAGAAAGTAGTGGGCTCTTTTTCTTTGCAGTCTGGTGGTTGTGATAATAGTAGGCGTGCAATCATTTGGATTTTGGAAGCAAGTTCTGAAGAATTAATTCAACACATCATGAAATTTGTTATCCAGATGGCAGCTTGCTTTTAGAATTATAGAAAATCGCCTCTTTGTTTGTTTAGTATACTAGTATAGGTATACACCTGAGTTATATCTTTCCTGTATTCAACCCCCCATCCCATTTTTTTTATAGACGTGGATAAACTCATTACATCACTTACAGAAACTATCCATATCAAAAACAGAAAAAGAAAATTCCTAAAGAAATCATGTTGTATTTGTGCAGTAATGGCTGCACACGCTCATCAATTAGATAAACTGAAAAATCTTCAGCTTTAGATAATCTCACCATTAAAACAGCCCCTTATGATCATGTCACCAAGATGAAGAAAATCTAAATCAATATTTGAGAAAAGAAGAAAACCTAAGTCATTAATTGAACATAAACTATAACCAAGAGATTACCTGCTCGCATTATTCTGCATGACGTACTATTTTCCATCTGCATATATCCTTATCGTAGGAGTTGGTTCCATCATAATCAGGTTTAATCTTTTACTGCTTATACAAAATTCTTTTAGATCTACTACTTGAACTTCTAACAATCTCTCTTATTCATTATTTTCAAGAGCCCAGGTAGAGTTAGAAACTCAGCAATTGCTGCAATGGAAAGGGATCTCCAACTTACACTCACGAACAAACGATCAACTTCCCCTGTGGATCTTAACGTACCACCTGTTATTACCAGCGGACAGAATGAAATTGGTGATGATAATGCGGACTCCATAGCTAACAATACAGTGCAGACTAGTTCGAGTATTACCGGAACTAGAGCCAGTACTTTTGAAGCCCATGGTAGCAATCAGGTTGGAACATCATCTGGCACTCATACTGAGCCGTATATGTCACTACTCGTCGCTTCGGATGGACGAAACGTCGATGACATTCCTGTGAACACTATACATGACATGGTCCCTCGATCTCAAATTAGCTACCCTCATGGGAATGTAGCTCGCTCCACCTGTTTGGGCCAAGCGCGCAGCTTTCCTCTGCCAACAACCCATGAACATTCTCTGAGAGGATATATGCAGCCACAGCCTTCTAATATCATGGGGAGTGTGATGTCGCCGACTAATATGCAGAGCCAATATGTAGGTGGTCGTGTGCCTCCAAGACATTGGGGTGGTTTCCAGAGAAGAATACTTCAATCACCCACAGAAAATACGGGTAGAGCTTTGCTGCCGCATTCTCTTGGCATCACAATGTCTGGTAATAATTATGTGCCTGGTAGGACTTGGCTTAATCGCTCTCCTTCGCCACCTCTTGTGAGAAACTATTCCGTCATGGGCAATAATGTGCCGATAGGATTCACGAGCAACACCAATTCCAGACAGAATGCATTTCAGCTGGCCGCTTCGCTTAATGATCCCCGCTGGAGAGACCATAGAGCCATGGCCAGTTTAAACCAGTCTTGTAGCTATCAAAATCAGTTCACTGGTGGAGAATTTCTGAGAGCTAGTCCTGGAAATAATACAGCGCCAAGGACTTGGTTTCATGTGGGTGGCCACAATTATCAAACCATGGTCCCTCGGCCGGATGCAAGATTTTTGGGAACTGGGTTAGCAGGAAGTGGGAGGCGAGGATCTCAAGCACTTACTTGTAATCCCAGAGTTGATAATATGCACTCTGATATGATCATGTTGAACAACGGTGGACAATCCAGTGAGCAAAGTGCAATGCATGACTTAAATAGTATTATGGATGGTGCAGTCAAGGGAGCTTATGAATTTGATTACTGGACAACACATGGGCGTCCACCTTTGCCGACACAAGCTCGTTCTTCTGTGCCACCCCTACCTTCCGGCAGCTCGTTAGCACCTCAGTCACTAGGAGAAAGTACTGAACTGGTTGTTTCAATGGCCAATGATCCTTTGCCTGCGCCAGTATCATCACCCAGTTTGCAAAACCCAATTTCTGACAAGCAGGCTGGAAAGGCGATTGTTTCTCCGTCTAATGAGGCTCCAGGGAGTCCCAGCTTTCAAAATCAATCTGGTACGTTTTGGTTGCGCATCCTTTCTGTTTCACTGTAGCATGTTTCGTAAATCAGATATATTGCTTTTAGATTATATTTATTCTGGCCTGCCTCTTTTCCTATTCCTAATTTTCTCTGACTTGCTTTTGAATTGGATTGTCTTGAAAATATTTGGAATGATTATGTAAGGATATTTCTCCTCAATATTGAATCTTCTGACCTCATGAAGTATTAGATAATTTAGTCCCTGGAATAGCATGATGTTGATGTCATAATCATAGACAAAAGCAGTCTGTTTCCTCAAACAACGGAAAAACAATTCAGAATGTTCTGGTCTTCAGGATTTATTTTTTGTTACTTTTTATTTTTTTTATTTTTTTAAAGGAAAAATTAGACACGAAGTGCCTAACCAGATTCACTGAGATAATGAAGCAAAATCCACAAGAAAAGTAGAAAGAAAAGAATAGGAATAGAAGTACAGCACTGTTACACCTTCCTCCATTCCAAAGACATGCTACGTAGACACAAGATTTAGTATTCTTAACAAGCCTTCTATCTCCTTTTGATTTCGTTGGTGGATATTTTGTAACTTCAATCAACCTCTGACTGACTTGACTGTTTTTCTTTCCTACTAAACATTCTTGCAGTTTGATACAAATAAACTGCTCAAATCACCCTCGCCCCACCATATGTCTCAACCTTTCCTCCACTTTCTTCTGATTTATGGTTTTTGCCGATTATTGGACCTCAAGATATTTAGAAAGGATGCTTTATCATCCTCAGTCAGTCTTACTGTTGAAAATTAATCAGTTATATAATCACTACTCAACCAACTAAAGTCAAATTAGCCTTAATCCAAAACAAGTTGAGGTTGGCTCAGAAATCCCTTTCCTCTATTCCGCTCTGTTAAAGGCCACAATTTCTGAAAACATAGAAATATCAAATTCTTCCTTGTTGCTTCATCCCATTTGATTTTTTGATCTACTTCTCTCTTTAATTCTATATATCCCAAACCACTTCTTCATGTTGGTGCATCCCTTGGCCTACTTCGTATATGCCCAAACCATCTAAATCTTCATTCTATCAATTTGTCCTCAGTTGATTCTTCTTCTACCATTTTAAAGATGATTTAGTTTCTTATTATTTCCTTTTCTGTATTATCATACATCTATCCCAATATTTTCATTTTGGCCACACTCATCTTATGCACATATTATTCTCTCACTACTCCAACATTCTATGTCATCAAGCGTTTGTTAGTTGCATAGCTATTCAACTTGGTAGGTATCCTATGATCCTATAATATCTTAGTTGCATATCCCTATTTTATCCAATCTTTTTTAATATATTAGATAACATTCTATTCAATTTCCACTTTCTTATGACCAACCAATTCTAAATACCGAAAATAATCACTTCTTTGAACTTTATGATCCTCAATTTTCACTCCATCTTTATCTTTAATTCTAATGTTACTAAAACTTTGTTCCATGTATTTTATTTTAGTCCTGCTTAACTTAAAATCCTTAGCTTTTAATTCACCCCTCGATAATTCCAACTTACAATTAATCCTGACTTTAGTTTCATGCACTAATACTATTTCACCTCCAAATAACATGTATTAAGGAATATTGTCCTAAATATATATTGTAAGCTTATCTATTGTGGTTGGAAACTAACAAGTATTACCACTATAATAGTTCTCCCATTAATAATTGCTCATATGCATGTCTATAATCACATTAACATATCTAAAAGAAACTTATTTCTTTTTCAACATGCATCATAAAACTTCTCTAAAAATATTATCGTATTTTTTTAAAATAAATAAATACTATAAAAAGATCTTACCACTTTTCCCAATGCATCTTCATTAGCCAATAGAGTTCATTGATTTTCTGATATAAAATCAAATTGATTCTCTAATATTTTTTTCGTCACATCTCAAGATGTACTCAGTCACCCTCTTTTAGATTTTCATAATATGACTCATAAGTTTAATATTATGATAAGTAGAATAATTTTGAAAATCACTTTTACTTTTATAAATTGGTACTATAGTACTTTTCCTCCACTCATAAAGAAACTTCTTGTTTTTAAAATCTTATTAAATAAATTAATCAACCAAGTTACTCCATATTATCTAAACACCTCTAAATCTTAATAGGGTTTCTATCATATCCAACAACTTAATTTGTGACAACCTAGGGCCTTATACAAAAAGAATAGATGAAAGGTATTATTTGAGTTCCTTAATCTTACATATGCATCCAAGATCTTTTTAATGAATAATTGACGTAGAACTAAACATATACCTACATAAATTCTCACATACTCCAATCACAAATATCATAATCAACTTGTGGCCAACCCAAATGGGCTCTTGCTGTAGTGTCTTCTGATTCACATGGGCTATGTACGTGGTATGTTTTCATACTATTTATAACAATCTATGACTTGAACTAAAGGGCTAACCAGAAGATACTTTTTAAGTTGCTTAGTTTTATGGAAATACTCAAGATTTTCTTGATGAGTAATCGATGTGAAACTAAACACATGCCTACATAGATCCTCACATGTATTCTTTTTTTATTTTCATCTTTTTTTCATTACTTTTTGTTCCTCAAATGCTCTAATTCTATATGTATACTTACCATTTCTATTCTCAATGGAACTAGTAAGATATCCTAATTATTTATATGACTTTTACTAAATGGCTTATTGAAATAATTTCTCCATCTTTTTCTAATCTTGTCCTTCCTCACCAAAACTTTTTGATTTTCCTTTCTGTGACCCTATTTTGCTTGAGCTATATTGGCGGGAGAGCTAATGATCGGTTCCATAAGTGGTTGCAAATTGAGGGAAAGCTGATGAGATATGTTGTCTCCCTAAATTTGAGGACAAAATTAGAATCAACCTGAGTCAAATCTCTAGTTTTTCTCTCTCTTAGTCTGACAACCTTATAAATATCTTTCTTCTTATCTTTAATTTTTAACTTGAGATATAATTCTTTGTACGCTTTGAATCTAGTCTCTTATACCATCTTCTTAGTTTTTTTCTTAGCCACCTTATAGCTTTTATATACTAGTCTATTCCTATAGTTAGCTTTTAAATTGCTACTCCATTTTTATTCTTATCTTTCCTAGTATACCAAAGTTTGTAACATATCCTATCAACTTCCTTTGCTTTTTCTCCAATTCGTCCCTTGCAAGGAAGCTATGTTAGCTCTCCTCCTAAATTATTATATTTATTAATTCCATCAATTTTCTTATTGATGATCCTTGCTTCTTACTACATCTGGATGCCAATGTGTTGCATCAATTCTAAGGAATGTCCTAGTCAATCCTTGCTCACTTTTTAGTACACTAGAGATCCAATGCAGGGTGCTAAGGTGTTGCTAGTATGGAAAACCTTATGATTTTCTTATACTAATTCATGTTCATAGGATGTGATTATATTTTTATGCCGACCTTCAACTACCACAACCGTCCTACTATATTTTGGCGTAGGATCAGCTATGTAGAAAAATAGGTGGAGTTAACTAGTTAAATATTATCACTAGCTTACAAAAAATTTCTTGCTGATCATCAATCTGTTGGATCATGGCTTCCTAGTTCCTTTTAGGATTATGCCTGTATCTACATAAATGTGACTTTGGAGAAAATAAAATACATTTAGAACCATGCTATCTTTTACAGTCGATACACCACCCATTATCATGCAATACTTATATTTAATCATGTAAGCTTGTTTTCTCACCTCATACTATAAGAATGAGGAGGAAGATTTTAGCTTGCATGCTCTAAAATGTTTTTGTTTTACAACAACCTATAATTTGTATGGGGAGTTCATTATAACTTGATGGTCTTTTTGGTATCTATACTGATTGAAAACGGTTATAGACCCATACTCTAGTAATGGTCCACCATGCCAACACATATCTTTTGTCCAGAATATGCTGAAACATTTCCAAATTCATTTACAAACTTTTCTAGTTCTCTAAGTATCCATAGTTCATCCTAAAGTTGCTCTCTTTCACATTTATAGTTCAATTAATTCATAAGGTTTACCTTTAGAATTTATTAAGAAAGAGTCAGTCCCAAATTAAGTCCCAATTTTATGGGTCTAGTACAGATCTTACAATTGGACTAGACCTAATTGACCAAAGCACTCTGCCTTGACTTAGGAAGATTCAAAAAAATTAGGCCTAACCTTCTAAAACTTGAATCTAATTTAGACTTGACTAAAATGAGATTTCACTCAACTCAGAATTGCCAACTTAAATTTGAAGATAGCTTGAGTTGAATTTGGGTTAAGCTGGAACTAGATCTATATCATGCACCATGACACTAGTGTGAGTAGGAACATGATAGATGGTCACTCATCTGACACCTAGGATATGCAACGCCAACCTGAAATATTAATATTTTTTTCTGAATGTTTCTTATATAAAATTAGTCTAAGCGAAACAAAGGCACTTAGAAAATTTCTTAAAATAATAAAATTCATAATACAAAATTGAACATTTATTTTAGAATCGATCAATGTCAACCACATAACATTTTATCTAAAATAATTCCTAGGTCCTATTCTCCCATTCTTAGTTCTAGGAGCCCTTTCGAGTTACTCATTAGCATTTGAAAAGAATCAAAAGAAATAAAAAGTGAAAAGCCTAGTAAGTACCTCTATATTGCTAGTTGGATCAAGCATATATCTGATTAAATAAAATGATGTTCAAAAAATACCAAATATCATAATAATTGCAATAGAAAGTAATCTAGAAAATGTTCAGGAAGAAAATTTGCAACCAGCTAATAGATCTTTAACAATTTAGAAATCTCACATTTCAAAATGCAAGAATAAAAACTAACTCATGAAAAAATATTTTTATAAAATTTAAATAAATATAAATATAAATTTTTGTCCTCTCTCATTCTTTATGACTATCGGTCATGGCAGGGTCCAAGAAAGACCAGCCTCTGAATATAATAACATGTTGTAAAACTATGCATGCTAACTTTCATCCTAACTGGTTGAGTCTTAAAGAAAACATGCTCTGAACCATAAAGAAAATATGCTTACAATGCTAGGTCTAAAAGAAACTAGTTTTCAAATACAAAATATATCATCGATCATCACGTGCTAATGATTGTCCCACCAACCGAAAGAAAACTAGATCTGGAACTCAAATGATCATAGTCAGATTAGAGAGCAAATACCGTATCCATTCCAGACCAATTATTCTCCATCATATGGTGAAACTATTGACTTCAAAAATTCTATGCATTTTCACACAAGGTTTGATATCTCTTTCAAATAATTTCAATATATTATTTAAAATAATCATGTGGATGATCATTCTCAAGGAACACATTAGACGATGTATCAATCAAACAATTTTCTTGAAGCTATATTTTCATCATAGGACATCACAATTGATTCATATTTTAAAATTTATTTATTTTTTCATGTGTAGTAGATAATTTTTGTTTGAACAATGATATAATGAATACAACTACAAAACAAACATATGCAGGTCAAGATATCACATGTAAAATAAATTTGACAAATAAAATATAAATACATCTATAAAATTTTAGAGTGTAAAGATACTTACCAATCAAGTTATGAAGCACATTAATTTCTCTAACAAAGCAAAACATAACCAAAACAAAATATATCAAAGATTAAATCCCTATAAAGATACAAAGCAACCACAAGTATTACTTTAAATTTGAGGCATATGTAAGAAACATCCCTTGGTTTGTGAGGCTCACTCGAGGTTCTAAAACTCAGAAGTCTTCCAGATAAGAAGTTGATTGATCATAAGCCAAGATCTAGGTGCACTCCCTAAACCTAATCTTGCCCCCACTTGTGTATATCATGTATTCCTTGATCCAAAAATAGAAGGAAAAAAGGATGCAATTATCTAATTCTGAGGCCTATCATGTTCCATGCTCCCATTAATCTATGAGAGTGGTAATGCCAAGGTTAGAGAGAGAGAGAGGTAGAAAGAGATAGGAAGAGATAGAGAGGGGGGGAGAGAGATAGAGATCTAGATAGAGAGGGACCTTAAGCCTTGACTCAAAAATCGATCAAGGCTCAGGTGATCGTGTGTGTGCTAGTGAGGAGGTAGTGTACCAAGAGAGAAGAAGAAGAAGGATCAAAATAGAGGCTTCTATCCTAAAAGATAAGCTAGCTCAGTGCAAGGTTGACCTACGATTCACCTAAACCTGGTGATCGAGTTCCAACATTTTCCACAAAGGCCCAATGGCCAGCGAAATAATAAGTAAGAGAGAGAGAGATGATTCTCTTTATTTTGAAAGAGAGAGAAGTTATCATAAAAAAGGAACAGATAGCCCTTATGTTATCTCAGGTGAGGCATATAGGGCCACAATTAAGCAAGGAGAGAATAGTAACATAGCGAGGAATTTCAAAAGAGGAACTATCATGATGGTTGAGTTGGAGGTAGAGAAAATTCTCTTTAGTTGACGAAAGTTCAAACCAAGGTTAGGGCAAAGAAAAAAGGTAGGGGAGGTTATGATTACATGCATACTTCTCCCATGCCAACTTGTCTCAATCCACTAAAGATGTACAAGCAGCCAATGGAGGAAGGCCGCCCCTATCTTAAGAAGCTAAAAAAGGAAAAACCAGCCCAGAGGGGCTGGCTGGCAAGAAAAGAAAGGAGGTAGTGTCACGACCTCCTTGCTGGTAGGGCAAAAATGGAATCCCAACTGGGTTTGAAAGAGGCTGTATGATCTTCAAACCCTCTCTCAGTTCATAGCCATGGATGGAATATCAGTGGTAGATAAGGAAGGAAAGCTGGCGAGGAAGTTGTCTTCCTCTTTTAATGATCATTACAAAAACAAAGGCAATCCAATTGTAGGTGTAGGTGTGGTAGAGTTGGAAACTACACCATAAGGTTATGTTTGATTTGTTTGCATGGGAATCAATTTTTCATTTGCCCATTCCTATATAAGATAAGTATATGGAAATATAATCATGAAGAGTATCATATTCTTATAAATTATGGGGTGTAATGATGGTCAAGGGGGCTTAGATATCATTTTTCTTAATGCCAAATATATATGTGAATCATAAAATTATATTCATCATTATATTATTATAAATTACTATAATACAATTAAAAACTATATCTTTTGAAAATTAATTTTTTATTACTTTTATTCATTTAATATGAGGTGAATGTGATAAGGTCTTAATATCCTACATTTCTTATAAAAATCTAAGCTCTGCCCCTATCCATCTCATCTCGTTATCCTCTACCCTTTTTCTTCTTGGTTCTTTCTCATCTTCCTTTTCCTAATAATTCTTGTGTCTTCTTTTTATGAATAAAATTATTAGCCTTACCTACCCTTTCTCTCTATCAAAAATATTGAAAGAATTGAAGAGAGAAATATGCCATGAAAGATGTCATTTGGCTAAAGATTTTTGGACTTACAGAAGAATAGATATCAAAACCGCTCATTCTTAATGATTCTGAGAAATAGATATTTCATTCATTATTCTTATTCCTAACCAAACAAATAGAGCCCAAATTGGAAGGAATATAGGCTAAAGCATGATGGCCACGTGAATCCCTTTAATAGTACTCATAGGTATGCTTTATACAAGGCTAAAAATAGAGAGTACTTCATTGCCGGGCTGGTCGTACAACTTAGCTGAAGACTTAGATTATTCCCCACGTCCTACCAATAATTTTGCTAGTTGTGTTAAACCTCCCACCAAGTTTGGGCTATGTCTTTTAAGAGCCATTCAATTGTCTCCACCCTTGTTTGATAGCCTTCTTCTTGCTCACTCACATCCCATCCTCCAATCACTTCCAAAAGCATTTAACACTTCTAATGATTCACACTGACCTATACGACATACATTATTACTATCTTTTATATGTACACATACACACCTAGGGGAAGCATCTTACTTCTATCTATTTTAATTCAAAAAAAAAGTACCTGTCAGCATATAGTACATCTCTTGGCACTGGCATATAAAAATCATATGTTGCAATATGATATTGATAGATGGAGTAGCATCCATAATTTTGGTATAGTACAGTATGATCTTTATGCATCAATACTATTGATGGCAATTAATTTGAAGAATATTAACTTGTTTGCACTAAAAACATCATTTCATCAACATAAGTAGTTTGGGCTAAGATCCTTCATTCTTTTGATGTGTACAGGGATCTAACTTGCCAAGAAGATGAAAGAAATGAATGTCACTAGATACCTTCATAAGTGAAATGCTAATGTTTAGGGATTAAGACATGGATGGCACTCCAAGATTGCATGTAAAATGGTTATACTTGTTATTTGTAGGTTGTTGGTTTATAATGGCATGCTTATTACTGTAACTTAATTAGGAGGTGTTTGATTTGCAACTAGAATTGAAATTAGAATAAAAATTAAAATGGATTGAAATTGAAATCAGATTGTCAAATTCTTCAAAGTATTTGGTTTGTGACTAGAATCAAAATCAGAATAAAAATTTGACTCCTTAGAAGAGAGTGGGGATTAAGTTTTAGATAGATTGGGCCATTCCCATTCTACTTCAGAATCGAAATAGGACTCTTTCCAATCAATCGGTTAGAATGCGAGTCATCCATTCTTATTCTGGTTTCAGACCCCAACTTCTCCCAACCAAATATCTCCTTAATATTTTTTGTGATTATATACCATGATTGAGATTTTATAGAAAAAAATATAAAGCATGTGTAGAAGCAGAAGGTTATGTTATTGCTAAGAATTTGTTTCCACCTAGTTACCTAAGTAGAAGTGGTTGCAAGACTTGGTGCAGATTTGGGCACATGAAGTATGACTATTGGGATGAAAAGTAAGAGCTTAGGAAGCAAGTGGAAGAACCAGGGGTTGAAGAAATTCTAAAGCAGGTGCAGCATCCTGATAGAAGTTTTGGAATAAAGTTTCCATCTAATAATATATCCTAAAAATGTGACAAAGGGTTATAAAAGACCAAACACACATGCAATTTGTATGGGGACTAGAGATGTCCTATTTCTAAAGTAGGATTGTCCAACTATCACTCTGCTTGTGATTAAGCTACTAAATGTTCAATGGCAACTTTGAGACCACAACTTTCATGTAATCAAGGGCCATCTAGGTGATAGTTCGAGGCTCATATGCAATTTATATAGGGACTAGAGAAGTCTTGTTTCTCAAGTAAGGTCTTCCTGCTATCATCTGAATGGCTTGTAATTAAACAAATTTCATGACTTGAATGCTAGATGGCAACCTCGAGACAACAAACTCACTTAATAATGGGCCATCCAAGTGAGAGTTTAGATAGCCTCAATTCAAAGATTAGCATTCCAATCTTTATATATTGACTAGAGAGGATTTCAATCCTACAAAGATAAGAAAGTGGTTAGAAAGTGAAACACATGATGGAATCTTAAAAAAGAAGTTGGAGAAAAAATGGTGGTGGAAAACACTAGTAAATGTTGTGCCCTTTGCTTGAAGGAATCCATCAATAAAAAAGAATGGGATGCCACGTTGCCTTTGTTGATCCATCAAGATGGCTTAGAGAAAAAGTTATTAGAAGGAAAATCATATGAATCAAAAAACACAACAAAGTTCTAAAAGGGAGATTTTTAAGAAGACAAAATATGAAGTGTTGATTGGGTATATATGGTATGGCAAGGTAAATAAAATATGTATTTATGCTGATATCCTGGTGGCACATTGTTTTGGCATGGTATATATTTTTTATGTGTTTGTATGTGGCTTGTTGACATGCTAGAATGTGGTAAGCATCGATACAATGGAATAGCATGGTGCAATAGATATTATGTCATTGTCAAATCAGTGCACCATCAATGTACAATACACACCTTTTATGAAATTAAATACAATCTTCCATATTTACTAGTTATGCATGGTTATTGAAAGATGGAAATGTCTCTCCACATGTTAAAAGTATCCAATCCATCATAAATTCCACTTTATGGATAGGTTGGCTTCACTCTTATATTGCTAAAATCATCTATGTATTTAGTAGAACCCAAGGCATGGACAGTTCTAATTGGAGTAATTTTAATTTTATGGTTGATCTATCCATTGATGGAATATGCTTATGTAATCAATTTTCAATTGCTTGACAAATTGAAAGTCCTCTTTAGTAATCTCAATATTGGACTAATTAATAGTCTAATTGATGCAATCATTGGTTAATCAATTAAGTGAGCTCTAGCCAAGGTTGGTGCATTATTGATCCAAAAATATAAACAAAATTCTAGGATAAAAGAAAATTTTTCATAGCCACGGATTGGTGATAGAAAAATCTAAAGAATGTATTTGATTTTGGGTTTTAAGTAATTTAGATGGGTGCATATGTTCAAGATAGATATTACATTGATGAAATTTTATTGATTAGATAAAGCATTCAAACTTACTAGATTGATTCTAGCCCACTTTAACATATAGATATATATGAAGGATCAAAGTCAAGCCACATGCATTGGAATAGACTTTAGAAAATACAATGTTACATGATATGTATCTATGTATTATATATACCTAGACAATGAGAACTGAAATAGGATCTTCCTGTTTAGATTAAAATCTTGATCTATTGGTGCAAAGCATTGTTATAACATGTAAATTTGAAGTACCCATCACTATATACTTAGTTTATCGTGTTAAAAATTTGCAAAGACGAAAAACTCAATATTTTTTCCAAATTTCCTACATATGCATCAAGTAGTCAATCAACGAGAATTTTGAATTATGTGATGGATTATATCTTGATATCAAGTATATTCATTTAGACTAGACTACAAAGAAAAAAAACTCATATTGCAATGAAAAATGATACTGATAATTGAGTTAGAGTGACATGCAATATATGTAGAAGTTCTTTCAAATCATTAGTCAAGCTCTTTGAACTAGGACAACCAAAGAAGTGCAATAATTTCTATGATTTGATCTAAAATAACAGCATTACATTACTATTATTGTTGATAGTTGCCAATGGTGTGAATCTCATCCTCATCTGATCTTTGGTAGGATTCCTCATCTTTGTTTAGAAAACTTTTTATTTCTATTATCCGACTTTAAGATATATCAATAATTTACAGCATAAGTTTGAAATATTTTTGGAAATTGTTAATATTTATACAAAATACTCACTTATATGACTTAACAAGTGCATGAAAGTTGCTAGATTACTTAACTAGTGCAATATTTGGAGAGCAAATGAAGTAGATGAATCAAAGAAAAATATATGCGAAGGGCTTATCTAATTGCTTAGGCTTATGCTAGGTCCATTCTCTCGATAGTTATGCAGCTATGAGTTTTAGGGCCATATATTGAATTAAGCTATCCAACGTTAGAGTTTATGTTCCTTTACTTAGGCAATAAGACTTCAAAAATAAATATCACATGAACTGGTTGCAAGATATATCCATTTTTATAAACAAAAGAAACATACATAACAGAATTATTGTGGCAAGAAATAAAGGATCCATATTATGAAAATGATAAATAGGTTGGTAGAAAAAAGTTTTAAAGAAACCAACAATTAATTTAAAGACTTAATTCTTCTTCATATTAAGGAAGTCAACAATGGGGACCATTTCTTGCTATATTTATGAAAATTTAGTTTATATATGAGGCAAAAAAAACTCTACATAAGAGTTTTACTGATTGAGATATGGTAAAATCATATGAGAGATTTGCTAGGATTTGAACAAAAAAATTTACTTGATGAGTACATAAATATTTGAAATGCTTGAAGAAGATTTAATAAGTGTGAGAATTAAGCTTTTATGGTGAGAGAGTTGCATTTTCACTTGTAGAGGCCTACACTTAGGAAAGCATATATCTGCTTAAAATAGTTGCATATAAAGTATCTATTGATATTTAGTCTAAATTTGGATGCAAATGCCTAACCAAGAAGTAGACAAAACTAAACATTTGTAAGCATGCTAACTAGTTATTAAAGTTATTTGTTATTTGGTTAACATTCTAAGGGTTAGTGGCTTGAAGTTGTAAAAAAAATGAAAAAGTAGAAAGAAAGAAGAGAGGAGCTTGGTGGTTAACTTTCGTTCACTCTCTTTGAAATAAAATTACTCCTGGTTAAATTCTTTTTAGAGCCTTCGAATGATTAAGTTTTTTTTTGGGAGGGGTAGGGGGGGTAGGTACAGAATGATTTAGTTTATTTACCATTTCTTGGATGGTATTTGGCTAGTTGAGTTGATAGTTAACTATCTCTTATCAACCATTTGACCAACAACCAAACATAGCCTTAGGAGATAAAAATCCATAATACATATCATATGCAAATGACATAATGCTAATGGATGACACGAGTTCAACGTTAAATGTTACAAGATTTTTTCTTTTGGGGGCTATGAAAAAGTTTCAAATTTAGTATGGAATACAATTATGGTGCAATAAGTCCATCAAAAAATTGAGTCAATTGTATCATTTTTTTAATATTGAATTTAGTGTATAGAATAATGAAGAGATAGGTGAAGACATATCATATATAATTGTCAAGTAGATTATTATGCCCCAAATCAAAAACATAATAAACACTACATATCTCCAAGATGAACTGCACAAATATGCAAAGCTACCTAAATAACAAACCTAATCGTTTCATAATAATTTTAAATCAATAACAAAATAATCTTAATCCTCAAGAATTACTTTAACAAAAATTTCATAAATCATTTTCATCAACAAATAACCTAAGATTAGAAACGTCATAGAATTCCAAGATACTATTAATATTTAATATAGATAAAAGGCTCCAGATCTAAGCTAAGCTATTACAAAATCAATTGATAAAGGAGATGAAGACAACTAAGGTCTACTAAATGCTCCAAGCAATCTAGTGCATTCTCTCAAGTCTCAAAGCCAATCATAGATTAGAATATAAAAATTAAAAAAAAGAAGAATAATGAGATTGATAGCTCAATCAGCGACAAATACTTCTGAGTGGTTCCAAGCATGTTAACAAAAAATAAATCAAAAACAATTTATAACATTATCATTGATTTGGTAAAATTTTATTTTTATCAAATTTCAAAGAATAATATTCTTTTTCTTTTCAAAAGTATACTTCACATAAACTAATGCTAAATTCAACATTTAGCTATAGGTACGTAACTTGCTAGTATGAATCAGATAATAGATAATATGCATCCAATTATCACTTATTTAATTACTAATTGTGCTATCAAAATTAGTTTCTTAGATTACAAGTCAACAGAACTAATGTACAATCTCCATTGATGGCATAAAATATAACCATGTTAAAAATATAAATACCAAAGTATTTTCACAAGTTACCTAGTTGAATTTGTGAATTAACTTTTAAACATATCATGTGTTCAAAATAACTCATTTTCAAAAATATAAAAATGCATATGTTCTTCTTATATCATTTTCAAAGATAAAACAATTAGAATATTATGAAGACATGCTTGACTAGAATTTAATCAAATGTAATTCATAAAAACTATTTTATCAAGCAAGAAATAGAGATTATTAGATAAGATATATATATATATATATATATATATATATATATATATATATATATATATATATATATATATAAAGTATAATTTTTCTAAGATCTCGTAGGAAAATACACTATTGTGTTAGGTCACGTAACTCTTCTTGCTTCAAAATCCTACATCAATTAGATAAGTCAACATCATCTATTGAAGGTAATTAAAATCCAACGTTCAGAAATCTTTCACCATCTCTAAATCTCTTAATGACCTGAAGACCCTACAATGAATTATAAATATGAATAGGGCTATCGGTATCCAATATCTAGGTCATTGTATCAAAAAGAGAGAAGTTACAAGGTGTTATCACATAAGTACCTTATTCAGCAACTGATTGTTATTTCTTCTTTGGTCTGTTCAGGTCAAGAAAAGTGATATACTGAGGATAATTTCTCTTCCAATGATCCTGCTTTTTATAAAAAAAGTACTCTGCCTGACTTTGATCAGCCTTAAACTTGGGTTTCTGAGACTGACTCCTAGCACCAAGCACTTTCTTATTCTTCTTCTTTTTTTCTTTCTTAAAGGGATGACAACTACTCAAAGAAGATCCTCCCATTAAATTCACCATCTCCTTGTGGAGCTGGTTATCCTTCTCAAAAGTCTGTAGCAACTCCAACAGACCGTGATAGTTGACTACAGGCTTCGTTATTTTGAAATAACTGAGAAATGGCAGGTAGGACTAGGTAGAGAGCTCAGGATCTCATTCTTCTCTAACTGTTCGTGCAAGGAGAAGTCAAGTTTATTCAATTTTTCAGTCTGCTCGATCATGTACAATATATGATCGATAACAGATGCACCCTCCCTTATCCAGATGTTGAAAATGATGTAACTAGTCCTGTGCCACTCAACGTCGTCAGGAGTACCAAAAGAATCTCTCAACACTTGAGCATTTCCTCTGGCTGAGCCTCTTCCAACTTTCGACTGAATTCGTTATTCATGGAGGCCCGCATGATGTAACAAATCGTGATGCAATCGTTGAGCCACTTCAAATAAGTATCTCAGACCACTCCTCGAGCATTAGGAGCAGACTCCTTAAGTGCTGGATCCGTTATCATATAAAGGATTCGCTCATGCTCCAGGATAATTTTTAACTTTCAATACCAATTATCAAAATTCGGTCTGATTAGCTTCTCACTATCCAACAGTGATCGGAGTGACAAGTTTGAGGCCATATCTGCACATATAAGAAAAACATAAAACTTAATTAGTATATGAATTTGTTAATCCTAAAGACTTGGACTTTAGTCTAAAGGTCCTTCTATTATTTTATACGAATTGGTAGCCTCAACCTCTAATTTGAGAAATTATCTAAATTCTTTAGCAGGTACTAGAATCCACACAGACTCCATATAGGCCTAAGAATAGCTCGATCAATCCATATGCACCTATGGATAGGTTCTCAACCAATTATTTCTTCAAATAATTTTTAGTATTTAATTTAGCCCTAGATTTTATTTCAGTAGGCGATGGGCCTCCACTGAAAGTTTCGGTTAGGTCAAACCATTACCATGAACCTACTCAGTGACTCTACTTAATGAGTGATCAGGTCTGAGGATAGCTCGGTCAACCCAACCATCATCAGATAGTTCAACAGAGTCATCATATCATGAATGATAATTCCATTATTCAAAGTGAACACCAAACGATGGCACCTGCAATGTTAATCATGAATAATAGATCCATTACCATTCACCTCAATGGGAGGCTATGATCTAGTTATCACCATAACTAGCTCATTTTAGATATCTAATAATTTAAAAGATTTAGCCAGTTTAGAGAAGAAAAGAGGAAAAAAAATCAATCAATAGACCATAATCCTTCCACTGACTTCACTAAGTTATTGAATTGGGTTAGATCATACTGATTGAACTGGCACCTAGATCACTCACACTGATTAACCTTAATGGCATGGACTAACTCGAATTACTTAACGATCTAACCAAAATTTAGTTTACAAAATTGATCAGATAAGTGAGATCGGTGGGAAGGTCTGTTAAGCTTGCCATAGATATCATCGAAATGATCAGGTAAATCGCTCCTAATTAAAAATTACTGATCGAAATGTCAAACTTATATTAGACACCAATAAGTTAACTAATTTTGATTTGACCAACCTAATGATTCGGGTTCAACCACTGAGCCACAATCAAGGTCTATTTAGTCTAATCAAAGACATGGACTTGACCATCTGTAACTATTGTACTAGAGAAATCCTGATTAATCTAATTCAATATTTGGTTAGACTTAATCAATTTCTCTACATGGTCAATTAATTCTTTGATTCTAACCTTTAGTCTAACCCAATTAAAGAGAAGGACCTGATTTGAGCTAACCAATGCCCTATGTTTTATGCAATGTCATTAGATCTAAATCATAATTCTACATCTATGGAGTTTAACACTTAATTATTAATTAAGTTTTGCATCAACATGATTAAGATTTTGAAAATAAATTTTTATGTAAATTTTTTACATCAAATTATAAAAATTTTTAGATCAAATCTAAATTTTTATGACTTTAAATTAAAATAATTTTGATTAATCAAGATTAGATGTAACTAATTTCTTCGCAACTTGCATCACATACAATAATATCTAGGGTTTTAAGATCTAGAATTTTGCAAGAAAATAAGTTTTCTCTTTTCACTTTCTTCTTCATGGGACCTCATAGTGGCACCCCTATATGCCATGAAGGGCACCCCATTGAATGGGAGGAGAGGGTCATGAAATTCTACTTGCTCCTATGACCAGACGGCCTGGTGATTTCTCAATCCGAGTACTTTGCTACTCAAAATATCTAATCTAAATAAGTAATAATCAAACCTGAAAATAAACTAATTTGGATCAAATCTAAATCATAAATAATCAGATCAAATAAACAAAATTAGATCTAAAGTCATATTGATTCACATCAAAACAACCATGCTTTGATACCAGTTGAAGAAAATATATGGTAGTGCAGTATATACAATTTTAAAATTTTATGCAGCAAAAATAATAGATTAAATGATTTTATCATAATCACATGTATAAAATCTTATCTTAGACTACCACATCATGATCTTTGATATAAAAATATGTATTTTAAATCTGAAAATAAAAATCATATCGATCTCGTCGATGTTAAAATTCTAGATTTACTATTAGATCTACTACAAGAATCAAAACAAGTTAGAGATCATTACTAAACAAATTTGATCTTGATCTTCTCTGGTCTAATAGTTGGAAAAGGTGTTTCTCAAGTCACTCATAGCCATACAGAGTCATCTGGCCTCTACAGGAAGATCCACGTGAAGACAGGCGTAGATCAGAAACTTGGAGGTGCTAGCCTGTAAGCAACTTCGACCGCTGATTTGTTCCTCCTTCTTCAAGTACCTTGGATACTCCAAAGCAAGAGAGGATCAAGAGGAGGAATAGAGAAAGAGGAGAAGAGACTTTGAAAATATAAAACAGCAAGGGATTGATCATGGGACATCCAAGAGAGAGGATCCCTTTTTATAGACTAAGAATTAGGATTTTCCAAGAAAAGGCACCAAGAGTCAACACCAAAATCTCCTTTTGGTATCCCAAAAAATTCTAAAAAAATCATTAAAACATGGAGAAGGGTTCTAAAGTCTCACATGCCAAAGAATTCTCTAAGAAAATTAAGAAAAAATTAAATATGGTACCAACAATATTCTATATATGAAAATTTTCTTTACTAGTTTACCTCTTATCTCTAATTTAGATCGCATTCGAATTAGGCAAGAGATAATATTATGACTCATCAACTATAGCTGCCCACTCTCATTAGACCCTCTATCATGATGCCAAAAGTCACAATCTAAATCCAATTAGGAATGGAGAAATTGGCATGAGTTTAGGAGTGGAGCAGGAGATAAGGATAGAGTCCTAGTTTGACTTGAACTATTCATTTCAAATTCAATTCTAATCCAAATCAAATTTGGATTAAACCCACTAATAAAAATAAACCTAATCTAATTAGAAACTCAAATATCTCATCAAATTTCTAACTTAATTAGGAATTATCTGAGTCAAAACTTTGATTGAATTAGGATCAAATTTTCTTTGTAATCGGGCTCGATTATATCAGACCCAATCAGAGTCGAACTGAATCTAATTCAATTAGACTTTGATCCAAAGCTCTTTGCTCAATCAAATTAAGTTAATTAATAATTTAATTACTAATTAATTTTTTAAAAATAATAGAGTTCTAGTCCCAGTGGGGCTCTCCCCCAGAGCCCTAATCGGAGTAGGATTCTGCACCAGAGTCATAATCCAATTGGATTCTTTATCGAGAATTGTGACGACAGTCACACTTTTATTTTCTATAATATAGAAATATCATTTTTAATTAAGAGAATGTCATCCACATACAACACAAGAAATATAATTATTGAACCATTTGCCCACTTATATATACAGGGTTCCTCTCTGTTTCTAATGAAGCCATACGTTCTGATCATCTTATCAAAATATATGTTCCAACTCTGAGATGTTTGCTTCAATCCATAAATAGATCTCTGAAGCTTGCACACCTTGGACTCATCCGTGGATATGAATCTTTCAGGTTGTATCATATATATCTCTTTATTCAGCTCTCCATTTAGGAAAGCTGTCTTCACATCCATCTACCAAACTTCACAATCCAAGTATGCTGCTATCACAAGCATGATCCAAATAGATTTGAGCATTGCCACAGGAGAATATATCTCATCATAGTCAATACCATCACGCTGACGATAATCCTTGACAATCAAACGGACTATATAGGTCTCCACCTTTCCGTCTGGGCCCCTCTTCCTCTTGAAGACCCACTTACACCTTATGGGTTTAATCTCTTCAGGTGGGTCAACTAATATCTATATATTATTGACCTTCATGGACTTCATTTCAGATTTCATGGCTTCAAGTCATTTGTCAGAGTCAGACCTCTACATCGCATCTATGTAGGTGATCAGATCTTCATTGTTCTCATCGAGTTCAACAAGATCTCCATCTCGAACCAAGAAACCTAAGTATCTATCCGACTGACGTCGTACTCTATTGGATTGCCTTAAGGATGTTTGTGTATTGGGCTTCGGGTTTGATCTCATCAAATCCTGTTCAGATTCAATCATTGGTGTCGATTCTTCTATCTGTCAAACTTTATCAAGTTCGATTTTAGAGGTACTTATTCTTTCACTAAGAAATTCTTTTTTTAAAAAGTGTGCCTTACTGTTGACAAACATCTTTTGTTCAGCAGACAGGTAAAAGTAATATTCTCTCATTTTCTTGAGGTATCTTACAAAATTACACTTATCGAACCTAGGGCTGAGCTTGTCAGTTTGTAATCGTTTAACATAAGCCGGACATCTCCAGATTCTAAAGTAAGAGAGGTTCAACCTACGCTCTGATCATATCTCATATGGTATCTTACTAACTGACTTGCTCAGAACATTATTGAGCACAAGATAGGCTGTTTCAAGTGCATATCCCCAAAAAGAGATCAGCAAAATTGTAAACCCCATCATGGACCGAACCATGTCCAACAAAATTTGATACCTCCTTTTCGAGACGTCATTATGCTGTGGTGTTCCTAGAGAGGCCCATTAGAAGAGAATCTCATTCTCTCCTAGATATGTTAGAAATTCACTGGATAGATATTCACCTCCTCGATCAGATCGAAAATTTTTAATACTTTTTTCAATTTGTTTCTCTACTTCATTACAGAACCGTTTGAATATTTCAAACGATTCAGACTTGTGTTTTATCATGTAGATGTACCCATACCTAAATAGGTCATCTGTGAACGTAATGAAATAGCTATACCCTCCTCTAAAATATGTGCTCATGGGTCCACATACATTAGTATATATCAGACCCAGTACATCACTGGCTTGTTTATCTTTTTCAGAAAAAGGTGACTTGATCATCTTTCCAAGCAAACAAGACTCATAGGTAGGTAATGATTTATAATCATTTTTATCAAAAATCCTTTCTTGTGCTAATCTGTCCATCCTGCTCTTGTTGATATGACCTAACCTACAATGCCAAAGATAGGCATTCGTGACATCATCTATTCTAGGGCATTTATTTGAAATGTACATTACATTAGGTCTAAATACAACATAAATACCATTGTTCAACTATCTATATAAAATTTTAACACCATTCAAAATGATATTATAAAAATTTTTCTTTATTGATATTTCATAATTGGAATTGATCAAAAAACCTACAAAAATAATATTTAAAAGAAAACTAGAACAGTAATGACACTCATCAAGAACAATGTAATGAGACTCGAATACAAGCTTGATAATTTCTAAGGCTAGAACTAGAACTGATCTTCCATCTTCAATATTCAGGAATCTCTCACCATCTCCAAATCTCTTAATGACTTGAAGATCCTGCAACGAATTGCAAATATGAATAGGACTATCGGTATCCAATATTTAGGTCATTGTATCAAAAGAGAGAAGTTACAAGGTGTTATCACATAAATACCTTATCCAGCAACTGATTGCTTTTTCTTCTTTGGCCTGTTTGGGTCAAGAAAAGCGATATACTGAGGATAATTCTCTTCCAGTGAACCTACTTCTTACAAAAGAAGCACATTGCCTGACTTTGATTAATCTTGAATTTGAGTTTCTGGGACTGACTCCCAGCACCAGGTACCTTCTTATTCTTTTTCTTTTTTTCTTTCTTAAAGGGACGATAACTACCCGAAGAAGATCCTCTCACTAAATTCACCGTCTCTTTATGGAGTAGTGATCCTTCTCAAAAGTCTGTAGCAACCCCAACAGACCATGGTAGTTGACAACAGGCTTCGTCATTCTAAAATAACTGAGAAATAGTAGGTAGAACTTGGGTAGGAAGTTCAAGATCGCATCCTTCTCCACTGTTCGTGCAAGGGGAAGCTGAGTTTACTCAATTTTTTAATCTGCTCGATTATGTATAATATATGATTGGTAATAGATATACCCTTCCTTATCCGAGCATTGAAAATAATGCAACTAGTCTTGTACCGCTCAACATCATCAGGAGTACCAAAGGAATCCCTCAACACTTGAAGCATTTTCTTTGGCTGAGCCTCTTCAAACTTTCGACTAAATTCATCATTCATGGAGGTCCACATGATGCAACGAACTGTAGTACGATCGTTGAGCTACTTCAAATAAGTATCTTGGACCACTCCTCGAGCATTAGGAGCAGGCTCCTCAAGTGTCGGATCCATTATCATATAAAAGATCTGCTCATGCGCCAGGACAATCTTTAGCTTTCGATACCAATTATCGAAATTCAGTCCAATTAGCTTCTCACTGTCCAATAGTGATCGGAGCAACAAGTTTGAGGCCATATCTGCACACACAAGAAAAACACAAAACCTAATTAGTATATGAATTTGTTAATCCTAAAGACTTAAAATTTAGTCTAAAGGTCCTTCCATTATTTTATACGAATTGGTAGTCTCTGCCTCTAATTTAAAGAATTATCCTAATTTCTTAGCGGGTATTAGAATCCAAATAGACTACACATAGGCCTGAGGATGGCTCGATCAACCCATATACACCTATGGGTAGATTCTCAATCAATTATTTCTCTAAATAACTTTTAGTATTTAATTTAGTCTCAGATTTTATTTCAGTAGGCGATGGGCCTCCACTGAAAGTTTCGATTAGATCAAACCATTAGCATGAACCTACTTAGTGATTCTACCTAATGAGTAATCAGGCTCGAAGATGGCTCGGTCAACCCAACAATCATCAGATAGTTCAACAGAATCATCATATGATGAATGATAATTCCATTATTCAGAGTGAACACTAGACGGATGGCGCCTGCAAAGTCAATCATGAATAATTGATCCATTACCATTCACCTTAATGGAAGGCTATGATCTAGTTATCACTATAACTAGCTCATTTTAGGGATCTAATAATTTAGAAGATTTAGTTAGTTTAGAGAAGAAGGGAGAAGAAAAAATCAATCAGCAGATCATAATCCTCCCTCTGCTTCACCAAGTCACTGAATCGAATTAGATCATAATGATTGAACTAACACCTAGATCAATCACACTGATCAACCTTAACAGCATGGGCTAACTCGAATCACTTAGCAATCTAACCAAAATCTAGTTCACCAAATTGACTAGGTAAGTGAGATCGGTAGAAGGGTCTGCTAAACTTGCCTTAGACACTATCAAAATGGTTAGGTAAATCACTCTCAATTAAAAATCAATGGTTAAAATGCCAAACTTATCTTAGATACTAATTAGTTAATTAATTTTGATTTGACCAACCTAATGATTCAGATTCAACCACTGAGCTACAATCAAAGTCCATTTGGTCTAATCAAAGACATGGACTTGACCATCTACAACTATTGTACTAGAAAAATTTTGATTAATCTAATTCAATATTTGGTTAAACTTAATCAATTTCTCAACATGGTCAATCAATTCTTTGATTCTAACCTTAAGTCTAACCCAATTAAAGAGAAAGATCTGATTTGAACTAACCCATGCTCTATGTTTTATGCAATGTCATTAGATCTAAATCATAATTCTAGATCTATAGAGTTTAACACTTAATTCTTAATTAAGTTTTGCATCAACATGGTTAAGATTTTAAAAATAAATTTTCATATAAACTTTTTATATCAAATCATAAAAATATTTAGATCAAATCTAAATTTTTATGATTTTAAATTAAAATAATTTTGATTAATTAAGATTCGATGTAACTAGTTTCTTCGTAATCTGCATCACATACAACAACACCTAGAATTTCAAGATCTAGAATTTTGCAAGAAAGTAAATTTTTTCTTTTTATTTTCTTCTTTATGGGACCTCACAGTGGCACCCCTACACGTCATGAAGAGTACCCCATTGAATGAGAGGAGAGGGACATGAAATCCTATTTGCTCCTATGACCGGACTGCCTAGAGATTACCCAATTCGAGGACTTTGCTACTCAGAATATCTAATCTAAATAAATAATAATCAGATCTAAAAATAAACTAATTTAGATCAAATCTAAATCATAAATAATCAGATCAAATAAAAAAATCAGATCTAAAGTCATATTGATTCACATCAAAACAACTATGCTTTGATACCAGTTGAAGGAAATATGTGGTAGTGTAGTACATACAACTTTAAAATTTTATGCAGCAGAAATAATAGATTAAATAATTTAATTCTAATCATATATATATATAAAATTCTATCTTAGACTACCACATCATGATCTTTGATATGAAAATATACACTTTAGATCTGAAAATAAAAATCACATCGATCTCATCGATGCTGAAATTCTAGATTTAACTATTAGATCTACTATAGGAATCAAAATGAGTTAGAGATCGTTACCGAATAAATTTCATCTTGATCTCCTCTAGTCTAATAGTTGGGAAAGGTGTTCCTCAGATTGTTCACAGCCACACGGAGTCATCTGGCCTCTACAGAAAGATCCACACGAAGACAGGCACAGATCAGGGACTTGGAGGTGCTAGCCTGTAAGCAACTTCGACAGCTAATTTGTTCCTCCTTCTTCAAGTACCTTGGATACTTCAAAGCAAGAGAGGATCAAGAGGAGGAATAGAGAAGGAAGAGAAGAGGCTCTAAAAATAAAAAATAGCAAGGGATTGATCATGGACATCCAAGAGAGAGGACCCCTTTTTATAGATTAGGAATTAGGGTTTTCCAAAGAAAGGCACCAAGAGTCAATACCAAAACCTCCTTTCGGCATCCCAAAAAATTTCAAAAAAATTATTAGAATGTAGAGAAGAATTTTGGAGTCTCACACACCAAAGGATTCTCTAGAAAAATTAAGAAAAAAATAAATATGGCACCAACAATATTCTATATACGAAAAATCTCTTTCCTAGTTTACCTCTTATCTCTAATTCGGAGCGCATTCGATTTAGACAAGAGATAATATTATGACTCATCAGCTATAGCTGCCCACTCTTATTAGACCCTCTATCATGACACCAAAAATCACAATCCAAATCTAATTAGGCATGGAGAAATTGGCATGGGTTCAGAAGTGATGCAAGAGATAAGGATAGAGTCCTAGTTTGACTTGGACTCTTCATTTCAAATTCAATTCTAATTCAAATCAAATTTGGATTGAATTCACTAATAAAAATTAATCTAATCTAATTAGTAACTCAAACATCTTATCAAATTCTTAATCCAATTAAGAATTAACCGAGTCAAAATCCTGATTGAATCAGGATCAAATTATCTTGTAATCGAGTTTGATCATATCAAACCCAATCAGAGTCGAACTGAATCTAATTCAATTAGACTTGATCCAAAACTCTTTGCTCAATTAAATTAAGTCAATTAATAATCTAATTACTAATTAATTATTCAAAAATAGTAGAGTCTCAATTCCAATGGGACTCTCCCTCAGAGTCCTAATCGGAGTAGGACTCTTCACCAGAGTCACAATCCAATTGGACTCTTCAGCCATATGATCTAACCAAATCTTCTAATACGTATGATCTCATAAGTTCGAACTTAAGTCAGTAGCATAAGAATAACTTCTTATACCAATCGATGTAACCATCTAGCAATGATGATCCGACGATCGGATAGGTCGAAATATTACAAAGCAACCTTCTAAAACCTACTGACGTAAGGTTACCGTATAATTTATCCTTTTGATCCAAATGCTCAAGGCGACTTAGGATTTAACTGTCAATCCTAATTTAGTTGACCATATTATATCTCAACATTTCAAATCCATCTTATAGATTATCCTAATCAAGATTTTACTGAATTGAAATACACTGATGATATCTCCTACTAATTCAGAGGGATCAATTCCATCTTGACTCACACGCCGATTTGATAAGTACTTGACTGCACCCAATAGCCTTCCACCACTGAGTTAGAAACTCAGATGGTCTAGTACTAAAGTACAGTGAGTTGCTTACAAGTGATCGTGTTGATCTCAGATCGAAGGGACACTTATACCCATACCCTTCATGAGCTACTCTTGACAATAGAGTACTCGACACATGGTCACATTCGATGCGAATGTACTCCTATATTTCATCTGCATGCCATAACAGTGTCTTCACACTCTTTGGTTAAGATGACAACCAACTCATATGGCACACAATGATCTACACTTGACATCGCTATCGTCCTAGTAATAGCATATCATTTGATCACAAATATTTTTAAAGACTTAATAATAAATCTTCTTTTATCGATTAATTATAGTCCTAAGGACTTCATTACAATACAGGAGTTCAAAGACAGGCAATTTGTAATGAAAATACCAAATAATTTTTATTAATAAAATTTTATATGTAATTTACAAGATGAGCACAATCGTCAACAGGCTGACAATTGGCTTTAAGATATATTTTCCAACACTAGTTTAGGTCCTAAGGCTAAGACGGGTTCAGTCTTAGGGCAAAGATTCTATTCTGCCAGTAGAGGAGTCGACTCAAGTTGCTGTGGAATCGACTTAGTTCAGGTGAGTCAACTCGAGCCTGAGACCTCAACTTGAGGGGACCAGACAGAGAGCAGTGTTTTGAGGCTTCTAGCATGGCACACTGGTAGCACACAGCCAATTTGACTCAGAGTTCGATCGAGTTGACTCAGGTCTAGGTGAGTCGACTCAAGCGCAGAATGAGTCAACTCGAGTTGCGAGAATAGAAGTGCATGGGTTTTCTATTTGGGGCTAGAGTCTGACTTGATCCTAGAGATCTTAAGGTCTTGTTTGATGGGTCTTAAGGGGGCTAACCAAAAGTTTGGACTGGGATTAAGTTCAAAGGATGAGATCATGGCAAGACTTAGGCTTGGGTGAGTACTTTCATGTATGGATTAGCCTAAAAAAATTTTTAAGCTCAGATTTTGGTCCATCCACATAGTATATATACTTGTATAATGTAAACCCTAAATCAAAGAATCAAAGAAGAGCTTTTTCTCTTAAAAACCCTAGCTATCTTTCTCTCCTCTCTCCCAAGTTTGCACGTAGCTCCTAGGGCATCACATGCGCCCCCCTTCTCGAGAAGGGGGCATGCGGTATAAAAGATCAACCTCGGATCTAGGGCTTGATGGTTTCTGTCCTTGAGAAGGATCTATCGTAGGTTTCTCTCAGGTCCATGTAGATAAAGGCAGTCCTTCAACAGTTGGTATCAGATCCAAGGTGATACCAGGTGTTGTTGGTTTCTAACACATCCAAGCAATGCAGCAACTATATGGTGCAGCAAATCCATACTGCCCCAACAGCAGCAGCAGCAATGGCACCATCACCAACCAATGCTGTACTGGAAATGGATCCACAACCAATGATTCACCTATAGCAACTTATGATAATTCAAACTTAAAGAGTTTTAATAAGGATTAAATCAATTTTAGAAGGTAAGTCTAGCCTAAAAATTAATTTAAAGAAGAAAGACTAAAAAATAGCATTTGGCACACTTAGCATGCCAGCTGAGTCGATCCAGTAAAAATCTGAGCCAATTCAATATAAGAAAAAAATAAAAGATAAAAAATATTATTTTCAACCTGATACCATTGAGCTAATCCAGTTCAAGATTGAGCTGACCCAGTGAGGAACTGAGCCGACTCAAAAAAAACTGAGCCAACCTAGTGACCTGTAATGGCTAGTTTTCTATTTTATAATTTTTTATCTCCATTATCTTACAATAGCTACTTCAGCCCTTCTAATGGCTAGAACACTTTCTCCAACCTCTGCAAGCCTATTTAAAGGTAGAGAATCAAAGAAAAAAGGAAGGAAATAAATTGAAAGAAAAAATCATTCAAGTTTGAGAGCTTCATTGAATATCCAAGAAAAAGAGAGAAAAGAGAGAGATTCAAGCACAGATTTCAGTGGATTTTTAAAAATAAAATTCTCTAACATCTTAAGCATCCTCTCAAGCATCAAAGAAGAAAAGTTCAAGCTTCAAAGATCAACCTTGTAAAATCTTCATCGAGCTTAAAAGAGTTTTCTATTTGTTTTTGTTTTGTCCTGAATTTATTTACTTGTATTTTTATTTCTTTACAAGTTTCTTTAGGAGAAAGAAACTTAGGATTAAAGTTGGTCTAAGCCTAAAGTTCGATATTGTATTGATTATGATTGATGAGCCAAGATTAAAATCAATTGAGTCAATAGTGAGTCCGAAAAACTATCCATGTAGAATTGTGGTTGGTTAGTCCAAAAAAATCAACTAGATTTATTTGTGAGCTCGAAAAAATAAATATACTATAGTCAAGAGATTATAGTAAAATTCTCAAAGAAAGCTTAGGGAGTGGATGTAAGAGCAGGTTGCTTCGAACTACTATAAATTTTGTATGTTTGTATTGTACTTTCTTATATTTGATTTATTTGCTTTCAATTCTTGCTTAGCTTAGTTTACATTTTTTAATTAACAATTTATATATTTTAATTCCACTGTTGCTAATTACTTTCACCATACAATCACTTAAGTTAGAAGCACATATTTGCTAGAAGCTTTAATTTGATTAAAATTTTTAAAATACCCAATTCACCCCCCTCCCCCCCCACCCTCCTCTTGGGTAACCATACCTGGGCAATAGAAACTGTAATTAAGTAAAAGGAGTTTTACTTATTGATATATGTATGGTATATCAATTTGAAAAAGATGGATATTCGATAGTATATGATGCATATTTTTATGTATATAAATATTAAGTTATATTGGATATTTGATATGAAATATGATGCATATTTTTATGTATATAGATATTGAGTTATATTGGATACCTGACATGAGATTTCATAGTTTATATTATTGTTTTATACTATTTATTTATTATTTTAAATTATACTCCTATATTGATCTGAGTGTGTAGAGATTTTTACTAGGCTGTTATGCTCACAACTCTCCTCTTTTCTTTTTTGGAGTTATAAGATGCTTGACTAAAACTAGGATCTTGATTTAGAAAGATTGATTAGCTAGAGCATTATCAATAATAGTTAGATGATTGAGTTTTGTAAATTATACAAGATTTAATATTTATTAATATGGAATATTTACTATGATTGAGATCAATAGTATTCATAGGAATTTAAGATTGTAATGAATTTTAAAGCCTTGCATACTCTTTAGAGCTTATCCTAGGAAGTGTGCTACCATCGCATGCTGACCCGGATGCTGCGTTCAGCATGTAACAAAGAATTAGTTGAGTTGGCTTTGTAAAATTGGGAAATAGGTTGTCATTTTAAATAGCATTATTATTAACCTTATTATTAAGTCCAAAATTGTTCCTTGGTTCTTCTTCTTTTGTTGAAGGGCTTGATTTTGTATCTTCAAGAGCTCAGTTGAACAATAAACATGAACATGATTTTTAAGCAGACAAACACAAATATGAATAAGTTACTTGTTATCATTAATTTCATCTATTTACCTTGTAGGACAATTTAGTGATTTTATTCATTTATAGAAATTGCATGATAACAATGGGTCAGATCAACATGGTGTGGCAGATGAACTGATCAATTGCTACCATTCTTCACCCATGGAAATCCTAGCCTAGTGTAGCATTCAGGCATCACCCATTGTGTAATGTTATTAAGTAACCCAGGACATTCATGTGGTGCAAGTCGGGTACCTTCAGGAGTCATCTTTGATAAGGTGTTTGATTTGTTGCATCACATTAAATTTAACATTCATCAATAAACAATGAAGATCAAGACACATGTAGAGGGCTCGAATTGCTGCTACAAGTCTTCGGGCCAAGATGAATGGATAGGGTTGGTTCTCTGCCGACCTGAAGTTTGATGATTGTTCAAGGACCGGACCTCCATAAGAAATTTGAAGAAGAAGTCCACTCTCATCGAAGATTTTTCAGTGAGGGATCCTTCAATACTTAAATCAGTCAGAGTTTGAGAATAATAAAATAAATAAATAAATAAAAATGGATGTTTTTTCTCTTGGAGAAGAGCTTACTTGAGAGTCTTCTATGCCCCCTTTTATATAGAGGGAGGTAGCCATACATTACCTCCAAATTCGATTATGGAAGCTAAGAATCAACGCCTACGATCACGAGGATTATGGGTAGTGAGTTACAGGCATTATTTACATGATATTAGCGTATATGTTCATAATTAAAAGAAACAATCCGAGATTTTAGGCGATCTTTTTTGGATGATTTTTATCCCTATTGTGACTCGATGGCCTAGGGCCACGCCTCCTGTCATCAGCATGGATCCGACCTCAGAGTCAACAAAGGCCTCATCTGGAGATCGGTTGAAAGCCAATGTTTAGTTAGTTGTTGTCCTGTCTTCTATTCTGATCTCAAGAAGACCTTTGACCGTATTAACAACCGCCAGTATTAGATTCGAGGAGCCGACCATAATCCGATGAAAGGAAAGTCGAGATCTAATGGTAAATTCCCTCCATGATAGGAATAAATGGACAGGGCTTCGATTGGATTAGGGTCTGCCTTGGACCCTACGCCCATGCATCTGAAAAATGAAGCATATTCTATGAAAATTTTTTACCACAGCTCGGAATTTGCCCCAAGACTAATCTAACTCATCTTATACATAAAAATCCTCTTTTTTATTTTTTGTTTGCGTTCCCAAATTAAGGTTATTCTTTTTTGTAAAATTTTGATGGAAGGAGATAATGTTTTAATCAATCTACATATTCAATGTATTAGGTCTTTTTCCATATTGTCATTTATAGGGAAGAACACTGGACCACTGCCTACAGGTCATGATTACGATGATTTCAAATGTCCTGTCAATTTTATAAGATGCACATACATATCTTGATATTCCTTCGAACTGATTGTGTGCTTAGGTAGGTTGCATGAAAGGGAGAGCTCATTCTACAAGATATTATAGTCTCAATACCTATTATATTAGCTTCCACTGAAGGCTTTTTAAAGGTATTAGAGCTACTTTTTGATATGTTGCTTCCTACAGAGTTTGTTTTTCACTATCTTTTCAATATATATGTCTTCTAGAATCTCATCTTCCTTCTTTCTAAGAGGATATTAGATCAAGGGGGTGACAGTTTAAGGTTTGAATCCTGCTGAGCGATAATAAAAAGAGTTTGTGGGCATAACTTAAGCGTCACAAACTTTTTGAGGAATTGTAAGTTCTGTCGGAAGACACCCATTTTCATTTTCTTGAGGGTCTTGTCGGAATACCTTCATTTCATGTTTGTTGACTCTTACTACATGGTCAATATTTTCTGACCTTCTGTATATAGTTGCTTGGGCAACTGTGAGTCCTCTTCCTTGCTCGTAAAAGAAAGTAGTGGGCTCTTTTTCTTTGCAGTCTGGTGGTTGTGATAATAGTAGGCGTGCAATCATGTAGATTTTGGAAACAAGTTCTGAAGAATTAATTCAACACATCATGAAATTTGTTATCCGGATGGCAGCTTGCTTTTAGAAGTATGGAAAATCGCCTCTTTGTTTGTTTAGTATACTAGTATAGGTATACACCTGAGTTATATCTTTCCTGTATTCAACCCCCCATCCCTTTTTTTTTATAGACGTGGATAAACTCATTACATCACTTACAGAAACTATCCATATCAAAAACAGAAAAAGAAAATTCCTTAAGAAATCATGTTGTATTTGTGCAGTAATGGCTGCACACGCTCATCAATTAGATAAACTGAAAAATCTTCAGCTTTAGATAATGTCACCATTAAAACAGCTCCTTATGATCATGTCACCAAGATGAAGAAAATCTAAATCAATATTTGAGAAAAGAAGAAAACCTAAATCATTAATTGAACATAAACTATAACCAAGAGATTACCTTCTCGCATTATTCTGCATGACGTACTATTTTCCATCTGCATATATCCTTATCCTAGGAGTTGGTTCCATCATAATCAGGTTTAATCTTTTACTGCTTATACAAAATTCTTTTAGATCTACTACTTGAACTTCTAACAATCTCTCTTATTCATTATTTTCAAGAGCACAGGTAGAGTTAGAAACTCAGCAATTGCTGCAATGGAAAGGGATCTCCAACTTACACTCACGAACAAACGATCAACTTCCCCTGTGGATCTTAACGTACCACCTGTTATTACCAGCGGACAGAATGAAATTGGTGATGATAATGCGGACTCCATAGCTAACAATACAGTGCAGACTAGTTCGAGTATTACCGGAACTAGAGCCAGTACTTTTGAAGCCCATGGTATCTATCAGGTTGGAACATCATCTGGCACTCATACTGAGCCGTATATGTCACTACTCGTCGCTTCGGATGGACGAAACGTCGATGACATTCCTGTGAACACTATACATGACATGGTCCCTCGATCTCAAATTAGCTACCCTTATGGGAATGTAGCTCGCTCGATCTCCTGTTTGGGCCAAGCGCGCAGCTTTTCTCTGCCAACAACCCATGAACATTCTCTGAGAGGATATATGCAGCCACAGCCTACTAATATCATGGGGAGTGTGATGTCGCCGACTAATATGCGGAGCCAATATGTAGGTTGTCGTGTGCCTCCAAGACATTGGGGTGGTTTCCAGAGAAGAATACTTCAATCACCTACAGAAAATACGGGTAGAGCTTTGCTGCCGCGTTCTCTTGGCATCACAATGTCTGGTAATAATTATGTGCCTGGTAGGACTTGGCTTAATCGCTCTCCTTCGCCACCTCTTGTGAGAAACTATTCCGTCATGGGCAATAATGTGCCGATAGGATTCACGAGCAACACCAATTCCAGACAGAATGCATTTCAGCTGGCCGCTTCGCTTAATGATCCCCGCTGGAGAGACTATAGAGCAATGGCCAGTTTAAACCAGTCTCGTAGCTATGAAAATCAGTTCACTGGTGGAGGATTTCGGAGAGCTAGTCCTGGAAATAATACAGCGCCAAGGACTTGGTTTCATGTGGGTGGCCACAATTATCAAACCATGGTCCGTCGGCCGGATGCAAGATTTTTGGGAACTGAGTTAGCAGGAAGTGGGAGGGGAGGATCTGAAGCACTTACTTGTAATCCCAGAGTTGATAATATGCACTCTGATATGATCATGTTGAACAACGGTGGACAATCCAGTGAGCAAATTGCAATGCATGTCTTAAATAGTATTATGGATGGTGCAGTCAAGGGAGCTTATGAATTTGATTACTGGACAACACATGGGCGTCCACCTTTGCCGACACAAGCTCGTTCTTCTGTGCCACCCCTACCTTCCGGCAGCTCGTTAGCACCTCAGTCACAAGGAGAAAGTACTGAACTGGTTGTTTCAATGGCCAATGATCCTTTGCCTGCGCCAGTATCATCACCAAGTTTGCAAAACCCAATTTCTGACAAGCAGGCTGGAAAGAAGATTGTTTCTCCGTCTAATGAGGCTCCACGGCGTCCCAGCTTTCAAAATCAATCTGGTACGTTTTGGATGCGCATCCTTTCTGTTTCACTATAGCATGTTTCGTAAATCAGATATATTGCTTTTAGATTATATTTATTCTGGCCTGCCTCTTTTCCTATTCATAATTTTCTCTGACTTGCTTTTGAATTGGATTGTCTTGAAAATATTTGGAATGATTATGCAAGGATATTTCTCCTCAATATTGAATCTTCTGACCTCATGAAGTATTAGATAATTTAGTCCCTGGAATAGCATGACGTTGATGTCATAATCATAGACAAAAGCAGTCTGTTTCCTCAAACAACGGAAAACCAGTTCAGAAATTACTCTTTCATATTTCTGAGAAATAAACCAGAATGTTCTGGTCTTCAGGATTTATTTTTTATTACTTTTTATTTTTTTTATTTTTTTAAAGGAAAAATTAGACACGAAGTGCCTAACCAGATTCACTGAGATAATGAAGCAAAATCCACAAGAAAAGTAGAAAGAAAAGAATAGGAATAGAAGTACAGCACTGTTACACCTTCCTCCATTCCAAAGATATGCTACGTAGATACAAGATTTAGTATTCTGAACAAGCCTTCTATCTCCTTTTGATTTCGTTGGTGGATATTTTGTAACTTCAATCAACCTCTGACTGACTTGACTGTTTTTTTTTTCTACTAAACATTCTTGCAGTTTGATACAAATAAACTGCTCAAATCACCCTCGCCCCACCATATGTCTCAACCTTTCCTCCACTTTCTTCTGATTTATGGTTTTTGCCGATTATTGGACCTCAAGATATTTAGAAAGGATGCTTTATCATCCTCAGTCAGGCTTAATGTTGAAAATTAATCAGTTATATAATCACTACTCAACCAACTAAACTCAAATTAGCCTTAATCCAAAACAAGTTGAGGTTGGCTCAGAAATCCCTTTCCTCTATTCCGCTCTGTTTAAGGCCACAATTTCTGAAAACATAGAAATATCAAATTCTCCCTTGTTGCTTCATCCCATTTGATTTTTTGATCTACTTCTCTCTTTAATTCTATATATCCCAAACCACTTCTTCATGTTGGTGCATCCTTTGGCCTAATTCATATGTTAAGATTTGATGCCCCGAGATTTGATCCATATTGAGCCCACAGTGAGGTCTGTGATAAAAAATGGAGTCCAATGAGATCAAGATCACCTCAAACGGAGCTCGGACGAAGGAAATACGAGTTTTTGAAGTCGGCATGAAATCCGGGGCGGTGGAGGACTGCCGGCAGCCGATAGCGGGCTGGTGGAGCGGAGACGGCGCGGCGGCGGTGCGGCCGCATGCAGCGGTGTGCAGCCCAGGCATGGCCAGTGCGCAGGCTAGGTGCGCACAGGGTGCGGTCCAACGGGCGGGCCCGGCCCAAGCTCGAGCACACGGGCACGTGGGCCAGCCCGGGCCTAGGCGTGCAGGGTGCAACCCAGGCCCAGGCGCGCCCGCACTAGCGCGGCTCAGGCCCACGCACAGGTCGGCCCAGCCCAGCGCACCGCACTGGGAGCCCAGATCTCGATCCACCATGGATCGGGAGATCCATGGCAGACTGCGTGGACCGCATGAGCATTTCTCACGTGTTTTTCGTGGTCTACGATACTATACCATGGACCGACATGCGATTGAATGATCTGGAAAGCTGGCGGTATTGATTTAATAGCTTGAAGTCTTAATTGGGTTTGATTAAGAGTTCTAAACCTAATCTAATTAAGGTTTAGGCCTTATAAAAGGCCCTGATCGTGTTTTTGGGTTGTGTGGTTTGTTTTTTCGCCGCAGAAAGTCTGTGACCCGTGAATAGGGGTGTGGTTTTGTTTTGATTTTAATGGGAGAAGCATGTACGCGGCCTGATGGCCGTGTGATCTCTCATGGGGCACATGAAATTCTTCGCACGAAAACCAAAGAAGCGAACCCAAGGAAGAGAGAGAGCCATCGTATGCTGAGAGAGGAGCAGGGCTCCTGCACAGTGGACAGTGGTCACTTCAGGGGTTCAGAGAGATCTTCCTAGAGAGAGCTTTGTGAGATAAACTTTCTATGAAAGAGAAATTGGATGTATGAGGGTTGAGGATGAGATCTCCTCTTGTAAAATTTTTTTTTCATAGTGAAGTTTGTATGCCCCACGGAGGCGAGCCCTTTTGTGGTTGATTCACATATTTTAATTATTTTATTTTATTTCTTCTTTCTTCCTGCTGCATCGTGCGGTACCAAAAAGGTCTTACGAGATGGTATCACGGCCAGACATCCATCCAACAAGTAGTATCAGAGCAAGGCGATACAAGGATGCAGATTGCAGCGATGGTGAGCAAGACTGAAGATGGAGAAGACAGAAATAATCAAGATGGAGATCAACAAATTTGATGGGAAGAGCAATTTTTTCTTGTGACAGACAAAGGTGAAGGACATGCTCATCCAACAGAGATTAATCGATACTCTCTTATGTGAGGAGAAGCCAACCACCATGGAGGTGCAAGATTGAAAACGGCTACAGATGCAGGTGGTGAATACCATCTGCATGTACCTAGCGGATGAGATGGTAATCCATGTGCTGAGCGAGACTTCTCCGACGGTGCTGTAGTCGAAGCTCGAGGAGTTGTACATGATGAAGTCTCTCACCAATACTTTTTTTCTCTGGAGGCAGTTTTACTAGCTGCGGATAGCTAAGGGACAGAGCGTGCAGGAGCATCTAAGTCACTTTCAGAAGATCCTCACCGACCTCCTCAGTGTTGGCGAGAATATTGAGGAGAAGACCAGGGCGCTAGTTTTGCTGGCATCGCTTCTCCCTTCGTATGAGTCCTTGGTGTCTGCTCTTCTAGTGGGGAAGAGCACCATCAAGATGGACGAGGTCACCGCAGCGATACTCCAGAACGAGATTCTCAAGAGAGAGAATCCAGCTTCGAGCTCAGACGGTGGTAGCTCAACTTTGGTGGCTTCTGGAGGAGCAAGAGCTGATAGACGGAACGACAGGAGATCGCGATAAGGACGGTCCAAGTTCAGGAAGGACTTGATCAAAACCAGATATTACCAGTGTGAAGAGTTGGAGCATCTAGCCAGAGATTGCCCTCAACTCAAAAATCGGACGATAGCTGCTGTGGCGACGGCCGGCAACGATTCAGATGGAGATGTCCTGAAGATATCTAATGAGATATCTACTTCTTCCAAGCAGTGGATATTAGATTCTACATACACCCATCATGTATGTTGTAGAAAGGAGCAGTTTGACTCTCTGGAGAATAGTAAAGGCACTGTATATCTGTCGGACGGATCGAGCTATGCGATCAGAGGCATCAGAACGGTCAGCTGGAGGACACATGATGGTGCAGTGAGGAGATTGAGGAAGGTTCGATATATATCCAATTTCAGACAGAATCTTATCTCACTTAGTAGACTGGATTCGAGAGGCTACAGGATGGTAACTGGTGGAGAAATCCTGAAGGTGCTTCGCGGTGATAGGATTGTACTGGAGGGAAAGATGGGGAGCAGAGAACATTATTACCTGACAGGGAGCCCAGTGCGAGGTGGAGATTTAGGAGCCAAATGGAGCCCAAAGCGAGGTGGAGCTCCAAATAGAGGTGGATCAGGAACGAGATAGGAGACTCGAGAGGATGAGAGGCAACGTCGCAAGGTGAGATTTCTATTGCCGCAGAATGATACCCCGAGTAGGTCTCAAATCAGGAGGAGCACAACATACGATGGAGATGGGATTGAGTGGCCTGGCTCGACTCCCATGTTTGTCCATCCATGATCAACAGACGATTGTCCCAGGGTATGGGAGCGAGGAGATCAGAAGCTCTCGAAATTAGAAGGAGGCTGAATATCGAATCGAGGTGGAGATTGTTAGGATTTGATACCTCCAGATTCAATCTATATTGAGCCTCTAACGAGGTCCGTGATGAAAAATAGATTCCAATGAGACCAAGATCACTACAAACGGAGATTGGACGGAGGAGATACGAGCTTTTGAAGTTGGCACGAAACTCGAGGTGGTGGAGGACCGCTGACGGTCGGTAGCGGGCCGGCGGAGCGGTGGCTACGTGGCCGCGCGTGGCGGTGCGCGGCCCAGGCGTGGCCAGCATGCAGGGTGGGCACGCACAGGGCGCGGTCCAACGGGTGGGCTCGACCCAGGCCCGGGCACATGGGCCGGCCCAAGCCTGGGCACGGCCCAGGCCCATGTGCGGGCTGGCCCAGCCCAGCACGCTGCGCTGGGAGCCCAGATCCTAATCCACCATGGACCGGGAGGTCCATGGCGGACCGCATGGACAATGTGGGTGTTTTCCACACGTTTTTCACGGTCCACGGCACTATACCATGGACCAGTGTGCGATCGGACGATCCGAGAGGCTTGCGATGTTGATCTAACAGCTTGGGATCTTAATTGGGTTTGATTAGGAGTTCTAAACCTAATCTAATTAAGGTTTAGGCCTTATAAAAGGCCCTGATCGTGTTTTTGGGTTGTGTAGTTTGTTTTTTCGCCGCAGGAAGTCTGTGACCCATGAACAGAGGTTTAGTTTTGTTTTGGTTTTAACGGGAGAAGCCTGTACGCAGCCTGATGGCCATGTGATCTCTCATGGGGCATGTGAAATTCTTCATATGGAAACCAAAGAAGCGAACCCAAGGAAAAGAGAGAGCCATCGTACATTGAGAGAGAAGAAGCAGGGCTCCTGGACAGCAGACAGCGATTGCTTCAGGGGTTTAGAGAGGTCTTCCTAGAGAGAGCTTTTATGAGGAGAACTTTCTGTGAGAGAGAAATTGGATGTACGAAGGTTGAGGGTGAGATCTCCTCTTGTAAAATTTTTTTCGTAGTGAAGTTTGCATGCCCCATGGAGGCGAATCCTTTTGTGGCTGATCCATGTATTTTAATTATTTTATTTTATTTCTTCTTTCTTCCTGCTGTATCACGCGGTACCGAAAAGATCTTGGAAGATGGTATCCTGGTCAGACATCTACCCAACATCGTATATACCCAAACCATCTAAATCTTCATTCTATCAATTTGTCCTCAGTTGATTCTTCTTCTACCATTTTAAAGATGATTTAGTTTCTTATTATTTCTTTTTCTATATTATCATACATCTATCCCAATATTTTCATTTTGGCCACACTCATCTTATGCATATATTATTCTCTCGCTACCCCAACATTCTATGTCATCAAGCGTTTGTTGGTTGCATAGCTATTCAACTTGGTAAGTATCCTATAATCCTATAATATCTTAGTTGCATATCTCTATTTTATCCAATCTTTTTTAATATATTAGATAACATTCTCTTCAATTTCCACTTTCTTATGACCAACCAATTCTAAATACTGAAAATAATCACTTTTTTGAACTTTATGATCCTCAATTTTCGCTCCATCTTTATCTTTAACTCTAATGTTACTAAAACTTTGTTCCATGTATTTTATTTTAGTCCTACTTAACTTAAAATCCTTAGCTTTTAATTCACCCCTCGATAATTCCAATTTACAATTAACCCTGACTTTAGTTTCATGCACTAATACTATTTCACCTCCAAATAACATGTATTAAGGAATATTGTCCTAAATATGTATTGTAAGCTTATCTATTGTAGTTGGAAACTAACTAGTATTACCACTATAATAGTTCTCCCATTAGTAATTGCTCATATGCATGTCTATAATCACATTAACATATTTAAAAGAAACTTATTTCTTTTTCAACATGCATCATAAAACTTCTCTAAAAATATTGTTATATTTTTTTAAAATAAATAAATACTATATAAAGATCTTACCACTTTTCCCTATGCATCTTCATTAGCATATAGAGTTCATCGATTTTCTGATATAAAATCAAATTGATTCTCTAATATTTTTTTCGTCACATCTCAAGATGTACTCAGTCACCCTCTTTTAGATTTTCATAATATGACTCATAAGTTTAATATGATGATAAGTAGAATAATTTTGAAAATCACCTTTACTTTTATAAATTGGTACTATAGTACTTTTCCTCCACTCATAAAGAAACTTCTTGTTTTTAAAATCTTATTAAATAAATTAATCAACCAAATTACTCCATATTATCTAAACACTTCTAAATCTTAATAGGATTTCTATTATATCTAACAACTTAATTTGTGACAACCTAGGGCCTTATACAAAAAGAATAGATGAAAGGTATTATTTGAGTTCCTTAATCCTATATATGCATCCAAGATTTTTTTAATGAATAACTGATGTAGAACTAAACATATACCTACATAAATTCTCACGTACTCTAATCACAAATACCATAATCAACTTGTGGCCAACCTTAATGGGCTCTTGTTGTAATGTCTTCTGGTTCACATGGGCTATGTACTTGGTATGCTTTCATACTATTTGTAACAATCTATGACTTGAACTAAAGGGCTAACTAGAAGATATTTTTTGAGTTGCTTAGTTTTGTGGAAATACTCAAGATTTTCTTGATGAGTAATCGATGTGAAACTAAACACATACCTACATGGATCCTCACATGTATTCTTTTTTTATTTTCATCTTTTTTCATTACTTTTTGTTCCTCAAATGCTCTAATTCTATATGTATACTTACCATTTCTATTCTCAATGGAACTAGTAAGACATCCTAATTATTTATATGACTTTTACTAAATGGCTTATTGAAATAATTTCTCCATCTTTTTCTAATTTTGTCCTTCCTAACCAAAACTTTTTGATTTTCCTTTCTGTGACCCTATTTTGCTTGAGCTATATTGGTAGGAGAGCTAATGATCAGTTCCATAAGTGGTTGCAAATTGAGAGAAAGCTGATGAGACATATTGTCCCCCTAAATTTGAGGATAAAATTAGAATCAACTTGAGTCAAATCTCTAGTTTTTCTCTCTCTTAGTCTTACAACCTTATAAATATCTTTCTTCTTATCTTTAGTTTTTAACTTGAGATATAATTCTTTGTACGTTTTGAATCTAGTCTCTTGTACCATCTTCTTAGTTTTTTTCTCAGCCACCTTATAGCTTTTATATACTAGTCTATTCCTACAGTTAGCTTTTAAATTGCTACTCCATTTTTATTCTTATCTTTCCTAGTATACCAAAGTTTGTAACATATCCTATCAACTTCCTTTGCTTTTTCTCCAATTCATCTCTTGCAAGGAAGCTATGTTAGCTCTCCTCCTAAACTATTATATTTATTAATTCCATCAATTTCCTTATTGATGATCCTTGCTTCTTACTACATCTGGATGCCAATGTGTTGCATCAATTCTGAGGAATGTCCTAGACAATCCTTGCTCACTTTTTACTACACTGGAGATCCAATGCAGGGTGATAAGGTGTTGCTAGTATGGGAAACCTTATGATTTTTTTATACTAATTCATGTTCATAGGATGTGATTATATTTTTATGCCGACCTTCAACTACCTCAACCGTCCTCCTATATTTGGGCCTAGGATCAGCTATGTAGAAATATAGGTGGAGTTAACTAGTTAAATATTATCACTAGCTTGCAAAAAATTTCTTGCTGATCATCAATCTGTTGGATCATGGCTTCCTAGTTTCTTTTAGGATTATGCCTGTATCTACATAAATGTGACTTTGGAGAAAATAAAATACATTTAGAATCATGTTATCTTTTACAGTCGATAAACCACCCTTTACCATGCAATACTTATATTTAATCATGTAAGCTTGTTTTCTCACCTCATACTATAAGAATGAAGAGGAAGATTGTAGCTTGCATGCTCTAAAATATTTTTGTTTTACAACAACCTATAATTTGTATGGGGAGCTCATTATAACTTGATGGTCTTTTTGGTATCTATACTAATTGAAAATAGTTATAGACCCATACTCTACTAATGGTCCACCATGCCAACACATATCTTTTGTCAAGAATATGCCGAAACATTTCCAAATTCATTTACAAACTTTTCTAGTTCTCTAAGTATCCATAGTTCATCCTAAAGTTGCTCTCTTTCACATTTATAGTTCAATTAATTCATAAGGTTTACCTTTAGAATTTATTAAGAAAGAGTCAGTCCCAAATTAAGTCCCAATTTTGTGGGTCTAGTACAGATCTTACAATTAGACTAGACCTAATTGACCAAAGCACTCTGCCTTGACTTAGGAAGATTCAAAAAGATTAGGCCTAACCTTCTAAAACTTGAATCTAATTTAGACTTGACTAAAATGAGATTTCACTCAACTCAAAATTGCCAATCTTAGATTTGAAGATAGTTTGAGCTCAATTTGGATTAAGCTGGAACTAGATCTATATCATACACCATGACATTAGTGTGAGCAGGAACATGATAGATGGCCACTCATCTGACACCTAGGATATGCAACGCCAACCTGAAATATTAATATTTTTTTGAATATTTCTTATATAAAATTAGTCTAAGCGAAACAAAGGCACTTAGAAAATTTCTTAAAATAATAAAATTCATGATACAAAATTGAACATTTATTTTAGACTTGATCAATGTCAACCACATAACATTTTATCTAAAATAATTCCTAGGTCCTATTCTCCCATTCTTAGTTTTAGGAGCCCTTTCGAGTTACTCATTAGCATTTGAAAAAAATCAAAAGAAATAAAAAGCTAAAAGCCTAGTAAGTACCTCTATATTGCTAGTTGGATCAAGCATATATCTGATTAAATAAAATGATGTTCAAAAAATACCAAATATCATAATAATTGTAATAGAAAGTAATCTAGAAAATATTCAGGAAGAAAATTTGCAACCAGCTAATAGATCTTTAACAATTTAGAAATCTCACATTTCAAAATGCTAGAATAAAAACTAACTCATGAAAAAATATTTTTTTATAAAATTTAAATAAATATAAATATAAATTTTTGTCCTCTCTTATTCTTTATGACTATCGACAATGGCAGGGTCCAAAAAAGACCAGCCTCTGAATATAATAACATATTGTAAAACTATATATGCTAACTTTCATCCTAACTGGTTGAGTCTTAAAGAAAACATACTCTGAATCATAAAGAAAATATGCTTGCAATATTAGGTCTAAAAGAAACTAGTTTCCAAATACAAAATATATCATCGATCATCATGTGCTAATGATTGTCCCACCAACTGAAAGAAAACTAGATCTGGAACTCAAATGATCATAGTCAGATTAGAGAGCAAATACCGTATCCATTCCAGACCAATTATTCTCCATCATATGGTGAAACTTTTGACTTCAAAAATTCTATGCATTTTCACACAAGGTTTGATATCTCTTTCAAATAATTTCAATATGTTATTTAAAATAATCATGTGGATGATCATTCTCAAGGAACACATTAGAAGATGTATCAATCAAACAATTTTCTTGAAGCTATATTTTCATCACAGGACATCACAATTGATCCATATTTTAAAATGATAATTTTTGTTTGAACAATGATATAATGAACACAACTACAAAATAAACATATGCAGGTCAAGATATCACATGTAAAATAAATTTGACAAATAAAATATAAATACATCTATAAAATTTTAGAGTGTAAAGATACTTACCAATCAAGTTATGAAGCACATTAATTTCTCTAACAAAGCAAAACATAACCAAAACAAAATATATCAAAGATTAAATCCCTAAAAAGATACAAAGCAACCACAAGTATTACTTTAAATTTGAGGCATATGTATGAAACTTTCCTTGGTTTGTGAGGCCCCCTCAAGGTTCTAAAACTCAAAAGCCTTCCAGGTAAGAAGTTGATTGATCATAAGCCAAGATCTAGGTGCACTCCTAAACCTAATCTTGCCCCCACTTGTGTATGTCATGTATTCCTTGATCCAAAAATAGAAGAAAAAAAGGATGCAATTATCTAATTCTGGGGCCTATCATGTTCCATGCTCCCATTGATCTATGAGAGTGGTAATGCCAAGGTTAGAGAGAGAGAGGTAGAAAGAGATAGAGAGGGGGGGAGAGAGATAGAGATCTAGATAGAGAGGGACCTTAAGCCTTGACTCAAAAATCGATCAAGGCTCAGGTGATCGTGTGTGTGCTAGTGAGGAGGTAGTGTACCAAAAGAGAAGAAGAAGAAGGACCAAAATAGAGGCTTCTATCCTAAAAGATAAGCTAGCTCAGTGCAAGGTTGACCTACGATTCACCTAAACCTGGTGATCGAGTTCCAGCATTTGCCCCAAAGGCCCAATGGCCAACGAAATAAGTAAGAGAGAGAGAGAGAGATGATTCTCTTTATTTTGAAAGAGAGAGAAGTTATCATAAAAAAAGAACAGAGATAGCCCTTATGTTATCTCCGGTGAGGCATATGGGGCCACAACTTGGCAAGGAGAGAATAGTAACATAGCGAGGAATTTCAAGAGAGAAACTATCATGATGGTTGAGTTGGAGGTAGAAAAAATTCTCTTTAGTTGACGAAAGTTCAAAACAAGGTTAGGGCAAAGAAAAAAGGTAGGGAAAGTTATGATTCCATGCATACTTCTCCCATGCCAATATGTCTCAATCCACTAAAGATGTACGAGCAACCAATGGAGGAAGGCCGCCCCTATCTTAAGAAGCTAAAAAAGGAAAAACCAGCTCAGAGGGGCTGGCTGGCAAGAAAAGAAAGGGGGTAGTGTCACGACCTCCTTACTGGTAGGGCAAAAATGGAATCCCAACTGGGTTTGAAAGAGGCTGCATGATCTTCAAACCCTCTCTCAGTTCATAACCATGGATGGAATATCAGTGGTAGATAAGGAAGGAAAGCTGGCGAGGAAGCTGTCTTCCTCTTTTAATGATCATTACAAAAACAAAGGCAATCCAATTGTAGGTGTAGGTGTGGTAGAGTTGAAAACTACACCATAAGGTTATGTTTGATTTGTTTGCATGGGAATCAATTTTTCATTTGCCCATTCCTATATAAGACAAGTATATGGGAATATAATCATGAAGAGTATCATATTCTTATAAATTATGAGGTGTAATGATGGTCAAGGGGGCTTAGATATCATTTTTCTTAATACCAAATATATATGTGAATCATAAAATTATATTCATCATTATATTGTTATAAATTACTATAATACAATTAAAAACTATATCCTTTGAAAATTAATTTTTTATTACTTTTGTTCATTTAATATGAGGTGAATGTGATAAGGTCTTAATATCCTACATTCCTTATAAAAATCTAAGCTCTGCCCCTATCCATCTCCTCTCGTTATCCTCTACCCTTTTTCTCCTTGGTTCTTTCTCATCTTTCTTTTCCTAATAATTCTTGTGTCTTCTTTTTGTGAATAAAATTATTAGCCTTACCTACCCTTTCTCTCTATCAAAAATATGGAAAGAATTGTAGAGAGAAATATGCCATCAAAGATGTCATTTGGCTAAAGATTTTTGGACTTATTGAAGAATAGATATCAAAACCGCTCATTCTTAATGATTCCTAGAAATAGACATTTCATTCATGATTCTTATTTCTAACCAAACAAATAAAGCTCGAATTGGAAGGAATATAGGCTAAAGCATGATGGCCACGTAGTTCCCTTTAATAGTACTCATAGGTATGCTTTATACAAGGTGAAAAATAGAGAGCACTTCATTGTCGGGCTGGTCGGTGCAACTTAGCTGAAGACTTAGAATATTCTCCACATCCTACTAATAATTTTGCTAGTTGTGTTAAACCTCCCACCAAGTTTGGGCTATATCTTTTAAGAGCCATTCAATTGTCTCCACCCTTGTCTGATAGCCTTCTTCCTACTCACTCACATCCCATCCTCCAATCACTTCCAAAAGTATTTAATACTTGTAATGATTCACACTGACCTATACGACATACATTATTACTATCTTTTATATGTATACACACACACACATACACACACACACACCTAGGGGGAAGCATCTTACTTCCACCTATTTTAATTCAAAAAAAAAAGTACCTGTCAATATATAGTACATCTCTTGGCATTGGCATATAAAAATCATATGTTGCAGTATGATATTGATAGATGGAGTAGCACCCATAACTTGGTACACTACAGTATGATCTTTATGCATCAATACTATTGATGGCAATTAATTTGAAGAATATTAACTTGTTTGCACTAAAAACATCATTTTATCAACGTAAGTAGTTTGGGCTAAGATCCTTTATTCTTTTGATGTGTACAGGGATCTAACTTGCCAAGAAGATGAAAGAAATGAATGTCACTAGATATACCTTCATAAGTGAAATGCTAATGTTTAGGGATTAAGACATGGATGGCACTCCAGGATTGCATGTAAAATGGTTATACTTTTTACTTTTAGGTTGTTGGTTTATAATGGCATGCTTATTATTGTAACTTAATTAGGAGGTGTTTGATTTGCAACTAGAATCGAAATTAGAATAAAAATTGAAATGGATTGAAATTGAAATCAGATTGTCAAATTCTTCAAAGTATTTGGTTCGTGACTGAAATCAAAATCAGAATAAAAATTTGACTCCTTAGAAGAGAGTGGAGATTAAGTTTTAGATAGATTGAGCTATTCCCATTCTACTTCAGAATTGGAATAGGACTCTTTCCAATCAATCGGTTAGAATATAGTCATCCATTCCTATTCTGGTTCTAGACCCCAACTTCTCACAACCAAATATCCTCTTAATATTTTTTATGATTATACACCATGATTAAGATTTCATAGAAAAAAATATAAAGCATGTGTAGAAGCAGAAGGTTGTGTTATTGCTAAACATTTGTTTCCACCTAGTTACCTAAGTAGAAGTGGTTACAAGACTTGGTGCAGATTTGGGCATATGAAGTATGACTATTGGGATGAAAAGTAAGAGCTTAGGAAGCAAGTGGAAGAACCAGGGGTTGAAGAAATTCTTAAGCAGGTGCAACATCCTGATAGAAGTTTTGGAATAAAGCTTCCATCTAATTATATATCCTAAAAATGTGACAAAGGGTTATAAAAGGCCAAACACACATGCAACTTGTATGGGAAGTAGAGATGTCCTATTTCTAAAATAGGATTGTCCAACTATCACTCTGCTTGTGATTAAGCTACTAAATGTTCAATGGCAACTTTGAGACCACAACTTTCATGTAATCAAGGGCCATCTAGGTGATAGTTCGAGGCTCATATGCAATTTATATAGAGACTAGAGAAGTCTTATTTCTTAAGTAAGTTCTTCCTGCTATCATCTGAATGGCTTGTAATTAAATAAATTTCATGACTTGAATGCTAAATGGCAACCTCGAGACAACAAACTCACTTAATAATGGGCCACCCAAGTGAGAGTTTAGATAGCCTCAATTCAAAGATTAGCATTCCAATCTTCATATATTGACTAGAGAGGATTTCAATCCCACAAAGATAAGAAAGTGGTTAGAAAGTGAAACACATGATGGAATCTCAAAAAAGAAGTTGGAGAAAAAATGATGGTGGAAAACACTAGTAAATGTTGTGCCCTTGGCTTGAAGGAATCCATCAATAAAAAAGAATGGGATGCCACGTTGCCTTTGTGGATCCATCAAGATAGCTTAGAAAAAAAGTTATTAGAAGGAAAATCATATGAATCAAAAAACACAACAAAGTTCTAAAAGGGAGACTTTTAAGAAGACAAAATATGAAGTGTTGATTGGGTATACATGGTATGGCAAGGTGAATAAAATATATATTTATGCTAATATCCTGATCGCACATTGCTTTGGCATGGTATATATTTTTTATGTGTTTGTATATGGCTTGTTGACATGCTAAAATGTGGTAAGCATTGATACAATGGAATAGCATGGTGCAATAGATATTATGTCATTGCCAAATCAGTGCACCATCAATGTACAATACACACCTTTTATGAAATTAAATACAATCTTCCATATTTACTAGTTATACATGGTTATCGGAAGATGGAAATGTCTCTCCACATGTTAAAAGTATCCAATCCATCATAAATTCCACTTTATGGATAGGTTGGCTTCACTCTTACATTGCTAAAATCATCCATGGATTTAGTAGAACCCAAGGCATGGATAGTTCTAATTGGAGTAATTTCAATTTTAAGGTTGATCTATCCATTGATGGAATATGCTTATGTAATCAATTTTCAATTGCTTGACAAATTGAAAGTCCTCTTTAGTAATCTCAATATTGGACTAATTAATAGTCCAATTGATGCAATCATTGGTTGATCAATTAAGTGAGCTCTAGCCAAGGTTGGTGCATTATTGATCCAAAAATATAAACAAAATTCTAGGATAAAAGAAAATTTTTTCATAGCCACGGATTGGTGATAGAAAAATCTAAAGAATATATTTGATTTTGGGTTCTAAGTAATTTAGATGGGTGCATATGTTCAAGTTAGATATTACATTGATGAAATTTTATTGATTAGATAAAGCATTCAAACTTACTAGATTGATTCTAGCCCACTTTAACATATAGACATATATGAAGGATCAAAGTCAAGCCACATACATCGGAATAGACTTTAGAAAATACAATGCTACATGATATGTATCTATGTATTGTATATACTAGACAATGAGAATTGAACTAGGATTTTGCTGTTAGATTAAAATCTTGATCTATTGGTGCAAAGCATTGTTATAACATCTAAATTTGAAGTACCCATCACTATATACTTAGTTTATCATGTTAAAGATTTGCAAAGACCAAAAACTCAATATTTTTTCCAAATTTCCTACACATGCATCAAGTAGTCAATCAATGAGAATTTTGAATTATATGATGGATTATATCTTGATATCAAGTATATTCATTTAGACTAGACTACAAGGAAAAAAAACTCATATTGCAATAAAAAATGATATAGATAACTGAGATAGAATGACACACAATATATGTAGAAGTTCTTTCCAATCATTAGTCAAGCTCTTTGAACTAGGACAATCAAAAAAGTGCAACAATTTCTATGGTTTGATCTAAAATAACAGCATTACATTGCTATTATTGTTGATAGTTGCCAATGGTGTGAATCTCATCCTCATCTGATCTTTGCTAGGATTCCTCATCTTTGTTTAGAAAACTTATTATTTCTATTATCCGACTTTAGGATATATCAATAATTTACAGTATAAGTTTGAAATATTCTTGGATACTGTTAGTATTTATACAAAGCACTCACTTATATGACTTAACAAGTGCATGCAAAGTTGCTAGATTACTTAACTAGTGCAATATTTGGAAAGCAAATGAAGTAGATGAATCAAAGAAGAATATATGCGAAGAGCTTGTCTAATTGCTTAGGCTTATGCTAGGTCCATTCTCTCGATAGTTATGTAGCTATGAGTTTTAGGGCCATATATTGAATTAAGCTATCCAACGTAAGAGTTTATGTTCCTTTACTTAGGTAATAAGACTTCAAAAATAAATATCACATGAACTAGTTGCAAGATATATCCATTGTTATAAACAAAAGAAACGTACGTGACAGAATTATTGTGGCACTAAATAAAGGATCCATATTATGAAAATGATAAATAGGCTAGTAGAAAAAAGTTTTAAAGAAACCAACAATTAATTTAAAGATTTAATTCTTCTTCATATTAAGGAAGTCAACAATGGGGACCATTTCTTGCTATATTTATAAAAATTTAGTTTATATATGAGAAAAAAAAAACTCTACATAAGAGTTTTATTGATTGAGATATGGTAAAATTATATGAGAGATTTGCTAGGATTTGAGAAAAAAAATTTACTTGATGAGTACATAAATATTTGAAATGCTTGAAGAAGATTTAATAAGTGTGAGAATTAAGCTTTTATGGTGAGATAGTTGCATTTTCACTTATAGAGGCCTACACTTAGGAAAGCATATATCTACTTAAAATAGTTGCATATAAAGTATCTATTAATATTTAGTCTAAATTTGGATGCAAATGCCTAACCAAGAAGTAGACAAAACTAAACATTTGTAAGCATGCTAACTAGTTATTAAAGTTATTTGTTGTTTGGTTAACATTCTAAGGGTTAGTGGCATGAAGTTGTAAAAAAAATGAAAAAGCAGAAAGAAAGAAGAGAGGAGCTTGATGGTTAACTTTCGTTCACTCTCTTTGAAATAAAATTACTCCTGGTTAAATTCTTTTTTAAAGCCTTCGAATGATTAAGTTTTTTTTTTTTGGGAAAAAGGGGGGAGGGGGGTAGGTACAGAATGATTTAGTTTATTTACCATTTTTTGGATGGTATTTGGCTAGTTGAGTTGATAGTTAACTATCTCTTATCAACCATTTGACCAGCAACCAGACATAGCCTTAGGAGATAAAAACCCATAATATATATCATATGCAAATGACATAATGCTAATGGATGACATGAGTTCAACGTTAAATGCTACAAGAGTTTTGCTTTTGGGGGCTATGAAAAAGTTTCAAATTTAGTATGGAATATAATTATGGTGCAATAAGTCCATCAAAAAATTGAGTCAATTGTATCATTTTTTTAATATTGAATTTAATGTATAGAATAATGAAGAGATAGAATAAGACATATCATATATAATTGTCAAGTAGATTATTATGCCCCAAATCAAAAACATAATAAACACTACATATCTCCAAGATGAACTACACAAATATGCAAAGCTACCTAAATAACAAACCTAATCATTTCATAATAATTTTAAATCAATAACAAAATAATCTTAATCCTCAAGAATTATTTTAACAAAAATTTCATAAATTATTTTCATCAACAAATAACCTAAGATAAGAAATGTCATAGAATTCCAAGATACTATTAATATTTAATGTAGATAAAAGGCTTCAAATCTAAGCTAAGCTATTACAAAATCAATTGATAAAGGAGATGAAGACAACTAAGGTCTACTAAATGCTCCAAGCAATTTAGTGCATTCTCTCGAGTCTCAAAGTCAATCATAGATTAGAATCTAAAAATTAAAAAAAAATAATGAGATTGACAGCTCAACCAACGACAAATACTTCTGAGTGGTTCCAAGCATGTTAACAAAAAATAAATCAAATACAATTTATAGCATTATCATTGATTTGGTAAAATTTTATTTTTATCAAATTTCAAAAAATAATATTCTTTTTTCTTTTCAAAAGTATACTTCACATAAACTAATGCTAAATTCAACATTTAGCTATGGGTACGTAACCTGGTAGTATGAATCAGATAATAGATAACATGCATCCAATTATCACTATTTTAATTACTAATTGTGCTATCAAAATTAGTTTCTTAGATTACAAGTCAACAAAACTAATGTACAATCTCCATTGATGGCATAAAATATAACCATGTTAAAAATATAAATATAAAAGTATTTTCACAAGTTACCTAGTTGAATTTGTGAATTAACTTTTAAACATATCATGTGTTCAAAATAGCTCATTTTCAAAAATATAAAAATGCATATGTTGTTCTTATATCATTTTTAAAGATAAAACAATTAGAATATTATGAAGACATGCTTGACTAGCATTTATTCAAATGGAATTCATAAAAAGTATTTTATCAAGCAAGAAACAAAGATTATTAGATAAGATATATATATATATATATATATATATATATATATATAAAGTATAATTTTTCTAAGATCTCTTAGGAAAACACACTATTGTGTTAGGTCGTGTAACTCTTCTTGCTTCAAAATCTTACATCAATTAGATATGTCAACATCATCTATTGAAGGTGATTAAAATTCAATTAGCCTATTATCTTTGAAGTCCAATAAGATAGAAAAATCCTAAAAAATCTAAATAAAATAAGATTGGGATATTGCTGGGAATTCTTCATGTTTGAGCAAGAATGGAGGAAGGACAAGGCTAGTTAGGTAGTAGTACCCGATGGATTGAGTTACCTAATCAATTGTTTAGGAGTGGCTAGAGGTCAAGACCTCCTTACACCAACATTAATGCAGGTTGCAAGAGAGACCCTCTAGGGTCATCTACCATCTAGAGAAAGAAAGAAGTCTGAGAAGATAGAGAAAGAAAGAGAGAGGAGAGAGAGAAGATAGGGAACATAGAAAAGAAGAAGAGGGAAATAACCATAGCTTGATGGTCGGGTGATGATCAATAGCCGGAGGGCTAATGATAAAAGGCCACAGAGATGATGGCTAGCGATTTAGAAAACAAACAAAAATAAATGGCAAAAATAAATATTTCAACACTATAGTGGGTATTTATAGATTGCCAGTAGCTGGGATTTGATGATGGTTAGAAACCATCATAAGGAACTAGTCAAGAACTCCGATGATAAGCACCGATGGTAGAAAATGTTGGAAAAGAAGAACAAGCCTACTTTTCAGATATGGAAATAGAAGATTGAACAAGGAAGACTTCCATTCAAATTTTCGATAGCAAACTTAGCTAGTGACGAGGCCTTACATGAGGGTTGAAAGAGTGATGAAATCAATGTTAAACAAAAGAAATCAATGGGGAGAATGACATGAGAATCAATGGTGGAGCTTGAAAGGGGGTTGGGTTGCCTTTATGTGGAGCCACGGCTAGGGTTTCTTTGCCTTTGACAGAGTCTGAGTTGAAATCCTCCTCCCATATTCAAGTAGGGCTCTACCCTAATTTAGAAATCAGGAGTAGTTCTTTGGGCCTTGCTCTGGCTATAGGGCCAAGTCAAAGGATTGGACCTCACATAGATAAAACAAAAATGGGTGCTTTTTGATTCTATGTTATTCACTATTGACAACAAATTTTTCGATTAATTAGCTTATTACCAACTATGCCTATCTATTTTCTTTTTCTTTTTCTTCTCCTCTTTTTTGAGGAGTATAACTATCCATTTTCATAGATTAGACTTTTACAATTGGCTTTTAAGGAAATAGTATCTATTTTAATGCGCTAACACACAAAATCATTCTCCTCGCTTCAATTGTAGGTGCATGTTTAAGAGGCTTTTAATTATCTAATTTATGTGGTTATCTTCGCACTTTTGTAGATCCAACTAATAAGGACATGTTTCTAATGATAATCCAATTGAATGCAACCATAATACTTAAGCACTTGTAGCTTTTACAAGTGAAACTAGTACCAATCCTTTTGGCCAATCAAGTCTACTTGGGAGAAATCGTGCAATTGGAGTAGAAGAAAGTAATAGTATTTGTGGTGCTTTACCAAAGCCTCTAAGATTCACATCATGCTGGCCTTCTCCGGAGGTTACCCCTGCCCTTCCTGCCATAGGTATCTTAAGTTTCCTAATGCACCGATTTGTAAGAATATTGATAATGGTTTTGCATTGTAGGTGACAATGAGCAGCCAATCAAAATTGAAAATGATGATGAACCCATTTCTCCTTTTGATTGGTCATGCTGGAAATGTGAACAAAATATAATAGAGTAATTGGTAAAGTATTAATGCTTGTCATATTTACTAGAGTATTCATGATGTATCTTTAATGTTCCCAAGTAGTGTCTTTAGAGTTCCCTATAAGTATCAATAGTTGTCTCATGAGTGTTCTAGTACATTTATACAAGGGGTATATCAAGAGTCATTATATAACAAGATAAAGCAATATAATGACTAACTTATATGTAAGCAAGAAGAAGCAATGGAATGAAAATATTAGTGAATATTCTCTATTGACCTTGATCTCTTATTTTCTACCTCTATATCAAAATTGAGTGATGTCTATTCACTTCTCTCTGACCCCAACACAATGGTATTAGAGCCATGGAGATCCTTTAAGGCTGACAAAAATGTTATCTAAGGGGAAAAGGCTAATTGACACACCCCAAAACCATCACCAAGGTTGACACTATTCACTACACTTATGCCCATCACTTGTTAAGATCTAGTTGGACTTTTATTATGTTGACTCAAGTGCACCCATGATCTTTCTATGGACTACATGTCATGACCAAGATATATGTATATCCACATGATTATGATTGGGTAAGACATAATTTCAATCGATTTCATGATTCTCGTGTCATTTTGAATTTCATTGATTTTGATCCTTAACTAAAATTAGTAAAATTATATATTCATGGCTCCTTTTATGATCTTAATCTTGAATGTTTTATATCAAACATTTGGATAACTAGGAGCATGCTCACTATCATTTGATTCTTACACTGAATTTGATTCCAATTGCTCTTGTGCCAAGACTATAGGTTTAAAACTAAAGTCATGTCCTCATCTTCTTGTCATATGAGTAGGTTTTGGTTGAAAATCATTGAATCTAGTGAATTTTGATGGAAATGCTACCAGAGCGAATCTAGCCCATGGCCCATATGAAATAGGAAATACTACATCAAAAGTCTAGATTGGATTTGCGGGGCTTATAATTAGATTTGAATGGATTTTAACCCTTAGCCTAACGAGGATGCTAGAGCTTAAATAGGAGAGGGATAAAAGGACCTGTGCGAGCATGTATTTAGTTCTATATGGGCTATGCAATAGATAGATTATAAGTATTTATATAAAATCAAAAAATCCAAATAGTAATACCTTCCGATTAGTCTTTACAGATGAGGTCCTAAGCTATTACACTAACTATTTGGGTTGTGACAAAGGAGAAGGAACTCAAAGTGCAGAGAAGTGAAAGCATTATAATTAGGAAGGTGAGAGATAATAGACAAAGTGAGAGAAAAAGAAAAAAGATGAGAAAAAACTAAAGAATAGAATTGATTTTCTCAAATGAGAATTTAGTGCTTCCAAATTACAAGTTTTAGAGAATTCCAGCGTGCTTGTATCTTGATGCCTATGGTTTATGGGATGTCACTAAAAATCCACGTTGTTGCATTTTAAAGAAACTTTGAGAGGAGAAAAAAGAGAAGGAATTAAATGTTTTGAAACAAGTAATGCATCAAGAAATTTGAAGCTTGTTAAACATTTAAACCCTCAAGGATGGGTATAGGAAAAGCTTGAAATTATCTATTCTTGTTACAAAAATCAAAAAGCTAAAGAACGTTGTTTACAAGTATGATGAAGATGATTTTGTGGAAGAAAACTTCCATGAAGGAATTGAAATAGAAAAGATTGAGATCGCAAAATTTTGATGAGGAGAGTGAAAAAACAAGAAAAAGAAAAATGATGATAAAGAAGAAAGAGAAAAAAGGGAAGAAATTGAAAGAATAAAAGAGGAAAACAAGAAGACAGAAAAAGTTGATAGTACGAAAGATAGAGATGTTGAGGAGTTGAAAGGTGATTTTGCTAAGAATGACTTCATTTGTGAGATCATTTGATGGGTACAAAATGTTAATGATAATGAGAAAACAATGATTAATAATGTTAAGAGTTTGAACATTGAAATAAAAGATCAATTTTGTGTGACCATAATGACTTTAGATATAAAAATTCCTATTTATATTTTAGTTTGGAGTTTTTTAAATGATACAGCTTGGATAAGCTTGGAGCTCTTACTTAATCAAGAAGAGCAAGTACCATCAAAGTTGAAGAAACATGAAAAGCATTGGTTTGCATGCAGAAACAAGAATAGGTGTGGACTAGTAAAGATGCTCTTCACTAAAAGTGGTGCTACCGCACAAGCAAGAGAGAGACTTCCATAAGCCATTAATATCAATAGAGACGGCCATGGACATTGTTGCATTCAAAAGAAATGATTCGCATACACTCATACAACAATTAAATTCAAGCCTCCCATGTTTTATAGAAGTTACAAATGATGATTAACATGGCAAATAGAGAAAATTTGATTTAATGGCAGGTGTTCAAAATATGGACCAAATTTAGTCGAGTAGTTAGCAAGGTACTAACGCAAAAAATTAAGTCATGATTCCTAGATTTTTCATGATATGTCTCGTGATCCTAAAAGGAGTGTCTTTTGGAGTTCCATATAAGTCTTACGATAGTCTATTAGATGTTCTAACACATTTATGTAAGGGGTATATCAGGAGCCACTTTATAACATGCGCATGTTCGGTCTATTCCATCATTGTCATTAGATAATCTGGAAAATATTCATGGAGCTTGACCACACTTTCATGGGGGTGCAGTTGAGTAAATCATGGCCCAATAACCATCTCCATATCTAAGCATATATGCAGCCAATTATATTCTGTAAGATGAATTTTTATAACGTGCTTAACATTTAACTCTTTTTTTTCCAGTGGAACGCATTGATGATGTGCCTGAACCGCTAGGCTGCAAGTGTCCGCTCTGTAACGTGGACCTAGCATTCCAGCCGACAGGAGACAGTTCCCATGCGGTTCTGGTGCACGTAGTCTTACCATGTGGTCATTCATATCATAGTAGTTGCTTTGATGAAGTATATGGTTATGTAGGAACAAATGAAGATCCTCCATGCTTTTGCTGTTCTGAAGGTGGAGGTTGACGGAGGAATTAAAATCCCATCAGGCACTTCTTCTAACTGCTGTAAGTTTGTTCTACCCACCATTTTCTTTGTTTTCAGTCTACTGAGAATATTTAAAAGAGTGGCCAACAAAAAAATTGATATTTGTGAACTTTGATCCTGGGAACAAAATTAAACCCTCAGTTGAATGACTCATTTCATTTCTCAACGAAACGTGAGGAAGGTCTCCCCCTACCATTTTTCTCACGAAAAAGAAAAAGAGAAAAACTGACATTGCTGGGAGCAGTGGCTGAAATGATTTGGGCTCATGTATAAGGTATTTGTGTGCAGGAAGAAGGTGCATAAATCAAGATTGGATTGGAAACAGGTGATTATTTGTGGTGATCATACGAATGTTGAAGGAGATTTTTATTTTTTCTTTTGGAATTGCTAGTTTCCTGCAATAGTTTCATCAGTTTGTAGAGATGGATTTGGCTCGATTGTTATAATTACAATGTCACCAGTCATCCAAGTTTGCAAATGCTGAAGCCTTCTTTTTGCACCACTAACTATTTACTGTTGTTAAATTGACCTGTAAGAACATATTTGCTGCCTTTTGTTGGTTTTCCTCATCATTACATCTGTCAATGATGGACACTACGGCAAATGAAGAAAACTGTGTCGGAGAAACTGAAGAGTTCAGGATTCTTAACTGTAGGATCATTTCAAAGTACCTGGAATTCGGTCATCAATGCCCACGAGTGATTTGGTGAACCATGTAGGACATTGTACATCTAAAGACTAATTCAGGCAATCCACTAGTATCTTGTGACAGTCCACCGACTAAAGACATGCTGGAAAATATTACCTAATACCTTCTCTGTGGTTCCCTGATTTCATCCGTTTCTGATGAAAAATCCCTTATGCCGACTGCCGATTCTATTTGCTATCTAATACAGAAGGATGCTGGCACAGCTCAAAAGCTGCAGATAAACAGTGTAGACTATGCTAAGGTAATTATGTCATGGATAATGCTTCAACGCAAGGGTGGGGGGGAGTCATCGCTTGATGTTCCAGCTGCAAAGGGAGAGTCCACTGATGCTTCTTGCTGCAAGCACATCTCAAGAAAAGAATCACTTGGAGAGCCACGGATGCTTCTTCCTTGCATTGCTTCATTGCCTCAGTTCTTGTTCAGCATATCAGAAGATGCTGAAAATCAGTCCACATAACTTCTCAGCCGAAAATCTTTCATATGAAATTACATCAGTTCTTGTTTATATAGATCAATGTAGGTAAAGTGTCTGGGTCCAAATATTGATGACGTGATAAACTACACATCATTGAATAGTGTTGTATTTTGCTGGAGTTTTCTCTGTTGCCGTTGTGAAAATATATATTCCTCTAGGAGCTTTATGTCTTTATGTAAATTTATGCTCAGAATCTCCAATGACATTTATACTCCCACTTGTTATCACAGTCTGGTGTCTCTCACCAGTCACCAACATAACAAGAAAGAGTTCCGATGTTGAAGACAGTGCAGGATTACCATCATGGAAGCTATTCATTTTACTTGATCATTCTGTCATTGAGGCATGTTGATGGATTATTTTATCACTTTGCCTGCAGTGTCTAGGGTTGGATACTTCATGGGTGCAAAAATTTCAATGCGTTTTTACAAGTTGCTTCCCAAACCCTAACCAAGATGTGAAGCATCAACTGGCCCAGATCATTTTGAGCTTAGAATATTTCTCTTTGAAGCACCACCAGAAAGAGCAAATAATGTACATGGCACCTGTGCTTTTTCATTATTTGTTCCCACTCTGAAACAAATAAATTTCAATCACTTTTAAAAACTAAGTAAAAACTGCAAGCCAATTCATCTTGCATGGCGCTTGAAAGAGCTTGAACAATCACATAACAGAATGAAAACAATTAATGACTGATCATAAATATCAAATTAAAAGAAATCATCATTTACAACGAAGGATCTCATTTGACCATAGAGCCATAGACATAATCTCTAGGCATGCAAATATATTTTAACTTTACTCGTACCAATTTAACATCTATAACAACAGCATAGAGCAGAAGTATCTCTATATACCTGATTAGGACAGACCACCTATTTTATTGGCTCAAACAAGATGAAAAAAAAGAACATTATTAGAGAAGGAAGATGTAAATGCCTTAGAAGATCCAGCATACTTCCAAACAACCCAGAAAATCTAGTTTCCACAACCCATATCTGCTAAAGATAACAGAACCCCGTCCATTTTTGAAATCCAATTATTGTCCCATTTATATATTCCTATAATGTTAAAAAAAATATAATTTGCTGCATTTATGGATACTGAAAGTGCACGGAAATATGAAATGACAGCACAAGTAGATGGCAGCATAAACTATTAGTTTATTCATTTGTCATAACTCTGGCATTATCATTTGATAAAATATCAACTAGTATGCAAAAGTTGCAGCAGTCAGGCTGATAGTGAATGGATCATGTAGGCTTAACTGCAAAAAGAAATGTATTTTAGACAAAACCATATTCAGGCCAGCAAAAAGATAATGAGAATAACACTGCTAGGATGTGATGCAGAAAACCAGCAACCACTACAGTAAAATGGGATAGTTTCGATACTTTGTTTGGACTTTGCCCATGCCAATTCATATTGCAACATGATCCCACAAATGCTATCCAAAGCATCATGACAATGCCGGCTATAAAAGCATCGAAATTCCAACAGCCGATGCTTATAACCATTGCTAGCAGATGATGCTTATAAGCATCCCTGGATAACATCACTAATTGATGATGCTTATAAGCATCATATATCACCACTGCTTGATGATGCTTATGAACATCATCTCGCTTATATGTGGCAATGCTTTAAAGCATCACTAATTATTTCTTAAACAAAAAAATATAACAGAACAATGATCTAAAAAAATGTATAAAGATGTATCACATCATATAGCAAATCATATAATAAACCTATATATCCCATAAAATTCACTTATACATAACAAATATTGAAGAACTCCAAAGATTTTTGTTATATAATAAGAAGTCATAAAATAACATTCATATTGCATATCAAAATGACAACTTTTGACATTATCAAAACTGAAAGAACTTATGAAGAAAGTACAAGTAGATACATATATAAAATACAAAAAAGAAAAAGAGGGCTATTACTTATCCATGATAGCATCATTATCATCTCTGCAACTGTTGAAAGTATCGAGAGCCTGTAAGAAAACCAGAAAAAAGATCTCATAAGCTGATAATACAGAAATAGGTACGTATAACTCATAAAGCCTATACAATAAAAATATACATTAAAATTACATAAAATCCAAAAATCACATGTAGCTACTGACCTGATGCGGGGCAAAATCCCTTAAAAAGGATGTAATTGATCAAGCTGAGTCTTTAATGACAGTATCTCTGTCTGATAGCTTTGCCTCAGCTCTTCTATCTATAGGTCAAATCTCTGCCTTTGCTCCTCTATCTATACGTCAAATCTCTACCTCAGCTCCTCTATATGTAGGTCAAATCTCTGCCACATCTCCTATAATTCTGTCTCCAACCTACAAACCTCTGCAATACTGCTACTCTGTCTAGCGTCTCAGATATTTCTACTCACTGCAGACAACCGAGTGGAGGTGACTCGAACTTGATAATCCTTCACTCGACTATAACGCTTCGGTCCTATAAGCTTAGTGAAAATCTGAGCCTCAACGCAACTGCTCTTCATAGATGATGATGACAATGACTTGCCTACATGCTCTGCACTAAGAATTGTTGTCCTATCCTATATATTCAAGAAAAGACCCGCATATTAATGATAAAAAAAATGATATTACAAATCATTTAATGATTGAATCAATATATATAATAAGATCTCTAGACTCCTCTCATACAAAGCTGTCATCTCGATAAGTATAAGTCATCCTATAAAATTCAACCTCACCAAACTCCCTTCCATGCTCTTCCATCTACAAAAAATAAGTATATGTTACATGATACATAGTCCATCATGCATGATATATGACACAAGATAAATGGTTCATGATACACATTACATGAAATATAAAACATAAAACATAGTAAATGTATAATACATCATACATGGACCAATATGAAGGTTAAAGTTTCAATTTCAAGGAATGAAAACCAAGAGTTAAAATAAGTGTCTACATATTATGATACATGATACACGATACGTAATATATGATACATAATTTCATTAAGAAGCATTAGAATTTTTATATAAAACTAATAAATCTAATTGTTAGGAGTTCGTAACATACAAATTTATCACTGCACCTCATATACCTCATGAAGCCCGATGTGTAAGGCACCGACTGAGAGGATCATGCAGCTTTACCAACATCAGTGTATATCTGCCATATAAAGTAAACCATATGACATTTTGTATAAACATTTAATATATACTAATAATGCATAAAATAAAAGGCAAATATAGACTATATACAACCTGTCCTCTTTTAGAAAATCAGTTGCGCACAAGCTCCCTCCATTGATGAGGGTGTACATCGAAAGGACAAGTACGAGCAACCTCCTCCTCTTTCCTACCCTTCTTCTTATAGTCCTTCAACTTCCTCTCATATTCTTTCCATTTGTGGTTGTAAGACTTTAGTACCCAATCATGACTCTCTGGAGGGAGCATAAACTTACTCTACAACAAAGTAAAGAAAGATACAAATATTAAATTGAATCAACTACTATGATTGTTAGCTAGTTAACATACAATATCAACTTTATTTTTTTTAACCTATACAATCCATAATAGCTCAACTTTATATGAAGGAAGCATCTCATTCCATCTAGAGTAGTTGATCGGACATAGTTGACACTTTCTTAGGTTTAAACCATTTTTCTAATGTTCCTTTGTAGTAATTGCCACATGGTAAATGCAACAAGCACTAATCATGACACTAGCTCAAGATCACTATGTCAATATCTTATATCATTCTTGAGTATTATTATGCTGGGAATGCCAAGAAAAAAAATGTTTCGGCACAACATGCATTTTATTGATAAATTATAATGCCACATCAATCAGCTAACTTTGCTAATAGGAGAAAAATGTCATTGCACTCAACTAGATGAACCTAGACAGGATGGAATCCAATAGCCATACCGAAAAATAAATCCAAGAACCAATGGTAGCCGTAACTTACTAAATTTATCAAAAAACTAATGGGAAAACCTTGTGGTCATCAATTTTGAAACCAACAGTCACTCTTCTACAAACAACACATCCAAATTCAAATCATTCAAACATCCAGAAGCTGTAATAATACAACTAACAACCACAAGAAAACTAAAGGAAAGAAGAAACAAGGGATTCTCCAATACTCGACACTCCTTCATAAAGCATCGTGAAGATCCATTTCTAATCATTATTTTTTGATGCTTATAAAAAGCATCGGTAGGCAAGCATGTGGTTTTAAACTTGCCAATGCATTAACCTAGCATCGGCAAATAAAAGTCGGGAAAACCCCATTTTGCTATAGTGAATGCACAAATAGGCATAAACATATGCTCATAAGTGCAGAAAGGTTGAAAACAATCCTGCCTAAATCCTAATAAAACACAAAAACTAAGCAGAAAGACAAAAGAAATACATATCAAGATACAAAATTGATGTGCATTGTATACATGCATGGCCCATATCTAACACATGATCATATTGGATATAGGCCAAATATATAGAAATGGGACCATGTACCCTTATAACAAGACACCACAATGAGGTGAAGTGTGTACATATGTGGTCTACATCCAATACAATTCATGAACACAAACATGCACAATGTTTTAAGCCCCCAAAAGATTCCCTCATCCATCCCTTCCTCTCTTAGACACAAACACCAAAAAGGAAAAAAAAATTAAGGCAGATCATAACATGTTTGCCATACAAGGATTAAATAGTACAAAGAAGATAGTGAAGCATCCAATAGGGAGGTACAGTATAGGATATAAACAATTAACATGGGTACACTGACGAATGATCACATAATGGTGAAGGAATAATAAACCACATAGCATATTCCAGTGTATAAGCTTAAATACTGCTAAAAAATGCAAAATCATGACGAACCTCATAATGATTTCAGAGGAGCAGTACTGCAGCTGAAGCTCCTTAACTACAATTATGCAAACTACCACCAAGGCAAGAGTGACTCTATGGTATCAGTCAATAAGAACCAAACTATAAGATAGTGGCAACCAGGTAGAAGCATAGGGTGTGGATTTCTGCTCTGGAAGTTTCTGCATTCAGTCCAGACAATAGATATAAACATAGATGAAGATGTAACTTATTGTGTAATGTCTAAACAACCAGTAATTAAACTTTGATCATAATGCATTGAAACAAATGACGACATGGCTCTTTTTGAAACATACTGAATCAGTAGTTATGCACTTAATTTATCTATCAATTTAGGTGCCGTGCACCTGGGTTTATTATGGTACATGGGAAACACCCTAGCTCCACTTAGTAGTGTTAAATATTGCCTTGCAATATGTTGTTTCTCATCTCTTTTGCTCTATTATTGGAATGCTAGAATCTCCCCCCAATTAAATGCTAGCTATTGTTTACATGATTTGATTCCTGGCTACAATGTATGAGTACTATGTGATGTTTGTCAGACTTGAAAAGAAGGTGGTAGCCATCACTTATTCTCATCATGTTTGGTCATCTTGTCCAGTTGAAATGGACCTCTCTAACTAGGTCAGGGCCCAAAAGAATTATATATATGTGGATAGATCAACAGGGTCTTCTCCAATTGGATGCAAATAGTATCTGTTTCAGAGCATTTACTCTAGCCATTTGATTCATTTTCTACTCTTGAAGTAATTATATTAATTGCAGTTTTGTTAGGTAATTCTAAAGGGAGAAGGATAAATGCCAAGCAACATCATGCCCCTTTAATCGCAGGCCAACCACCCTTGAGTTGCCTCCAGTTGCCAACGCATGTTCCTGAATTCCAGGAGGCAAACAGTTAATCATTCTCTTGAAACTTAGGGGAGATGTGTAGGCAATCTCTCTGTTATATGGAGAGTTTGTGTAATGGGTTAGCAGTATGATGTTGCTTTCCTTGTCCCACCATTATGTTACTCTTGATTGAGACGGCTACATTTTTGTGCAAATTAATCGAAACCTACTTGAAGCTGCAGAACGTGGTCATCCAAAAACTCTCATGGTCTACTTTCTTTTTGCACCTCTCCTCTCCCCTTCTCTACTTGGTCAATCCCCCAAAAAATTACTGCATTAAACAGGAACCCCCTTCAAATACACACACCGACATAAAATCAATTAACGAATCAGCAACAAAACACAGAAAGAAAAAGGAATTAAAAACAAAACAGATCCATGTATCAGAAACCCTAGTATCGGTAAAAACTTCTCGCACCAAATTAAATCCTACAAATCACGCCGATTCCCCGTCGGATCAAAAATCTAGGATCTAACAATAACCCAGATTCCAAAATCGACAACCCAAAACCCTCGAAATCAAAGAAATTATAGGAGGCGGCACTGCCTATTAAAACAAGAGAAACACGAGATCCAAAATACGAAGACAAATCCAAAGGAGTGGCGGAAGAGAGAGAGAGAGCGAGGGAGAGATATACCTTGGCGTCGGCGGAGAGGGACGAAGCCTTGCTGTTCTTCTCCTGCTTCCTCTGTCGCCGGCGACGCTATCTCTCGCGGGCTTTCTTCTTCTCAGCCGTGGCGGAAGCAGCGAATCCTCCGTCGTGGAGGGGCTCCGCCTTCGGGCCGCCGTTGGGGTAGGAGGTCTCCACGGCCGTTTCTGCGGCAGTCATGGTCACATAGGGGAGGAGGCAAGGCAAAGAAAGGAAGCAGAGGACGCCCTCCTGGTACCCGTTTATGCTGGAATCGTCTGTTTTTCGTTTTACTAAAATACTAGCAACTCGGGCGATGCCGGGCTTGTATTTGTTTAAGAATTTTGATTTATATTTATCTGATCGTATACTGATCTTAACATAATATCAACATAATAATTATATATATATATTATGACATATTATCTTTATATTATAAATACATATTTTCTCAACTGATGGTTACGAACTGTATATAAAATTTATCATGATATTTTATAAAAATACTAAATTATGATGTAATTTATATTTTTTTTCACGGATAGTTATCCTAACATAGTAATTACTCGTATATATCTTTCGAGAGACTAATCATTAAATTTGAGTAATATTATTATTATCAATTCTGTACCAATTTGACTATTAGATATTTTTTCTTGCTGGCAAATTTTTTTTTATATTATTGAATTATATTTCATTCAAATTCAACATGTTATCCACTTTGATTTACCACATGGATTTTTTGTTCTCTATTTTCAATTTTTTTTGAAAGCTACAAAAGTAGACCACAATCACTAAATTATCATTAATACAAATGCAACATCAACCAATCACAACTTTAAAATCCACTGATAGAGAAGATTGAAAAGATTAATATGTATAATAATGGATCGACTCTATAGGAGCCACCTCCATCATGATCACCCTCGACTTTAGCCCCCTTCTGATCATCACGATCACCATCGTCGACGTCATCTTTCTCATCATCATCTATATCCACATCTTCTCCCGCATCCTCCACTGCTTCCACAACCGTTGGTGTTGGTGGCGCCACCGCTGCTGCCATCTACTCCAGTCTGCCACCACTTCGGATCTTGAATCCCCTCCTCCCCCCGATGGTGCCACGTTCTTCATCCCATCCTCCAACTACTTCTTCTCTCCCTATGGTCTCGACAACTTTGCGATCAAAACCCTCCTCCTCTCCTTCTACTCCGAGTCTAAGGCCAAACACCTAGCCAAACACCTAGCCACCACCAATCAGGACTACATCATGTGTCTCCTTGAGTTCAAGGATGATGACTCTCTCCACATGCTCCCCCTCTATTCCCATGCATTTCACATCGACTACATCGATGTCCGGCTCCGATCCCATGCCACTTGCCCCCCTCTATTGTGCAACCATTTTCCGCAATGAATCCCCCTTTCGTCCCCATGTGGGCTGCTCGAATTCACCCCAACCTCAATGATCTCCTCCTCGATCAACTGTCCGAGGTCCTTTAGCTAGTGTCAGACCCTAAATCCGAGATCACCGCTGCCGCCTATCTGCCCTCAATCTGCATGGATGACCAATTCAGCATCCGAGATATGGATTTCCTTCTGAAGATAAGGTCCTATTCTTTTGGATTCAAACGGAGCCTGCCGGCCGATCGAATGGTCTTGGAGACCTCCATGGCCTTGCTTTGGTGGTACCAATACCGAAGCTTCTGGAGCAAAAGGTGGCTGTCACCATTTGGCGGCATCAGCAGTTTTACTTTCTGGAAGAGCCACAAAACAAAGGAATTGCACTCTTTTGTATATTGTACCCTAAGCAAGGGAAAATAAGAACTTTAACCTACTAAAATAACTTGCAGACAAAGTAATTATCTTTCCCATCTCTGGGTAAACAACAGCCATGTTGGTGAGGAACGATATGTCCCCATCATCAAGCTTCATTGCTTTAGTGTAATGTTGGATTGCCGTCTCAAAGTCCTTTTTATAAGCTGCATTGCCTGCCTCCTTCTCCCTTTGTGCCTCCACCTTTCTTTCTCTTGGTTCTTTTTTCTCCCCCAACACTTCCATCGTCTCAGGCTCTGGTTCTGGTCTTCAAATTAGATAATATGCATTTAGTTTCATGGTAAAGAAGGTAATATCTTTATTGAGGATAATTTCTAATTCTTTTATTTCATTGTTCTCCAATAGGAGTATATATAGATTACAAGGTCTAGCTATTGTAGCAATTACAAGAAGGAATATCTCGATTATATACTAAGTAAAGAGAAACCAAATGTAGAATAGCTAAACAAGGAGAAAGACCAAATAAGAGAGAAAGACCAAATAGGAGTGCCAGCCAAATATGAATATGTGTTGACTTGCTAAACATAGGAAAGAGCCAAATAAGACTGCAAGCCAAAATAGAATGTTGGGTTGGAATGATTGTGTGCTGATACACCCCCTCAAGATGAAGAATCGGGAGCACGAATCTTCAGCTTGTCCTTTAGGAACCTAAAACGGGAGGTACCCAAGGGCTTGGTGAGAATATCGGCAAGCTGATCTTGGGTGGAGATGAACTGAACAGATAGTTGATGTCTTGCAACACGTTCACGAACAAAATGAAAATCAATTTCGACATGCTTCGTGTGAGCATGAAAAACAGGATTGGCCGACAGATAAGTGGCCCCAATATTGTCACACCATAGAATCGGAGGACCATGTAAGGGATGGCCAAGTTCCTGAAACAATGACTCAAGCCAGATAAGTTCAGCTGATGCATCTGCTAAGGCTTTATATTCAGACTCTGTGGACGAGCGGGCAACTATTTTCTGTTTACGAGATGCCCAAGAAATGAGGTTGGGACCGAGAAAGATTGCATAGCCTCCAGTGGAACGCCTATCAATCCCACTACCCGCCCAATCTGCATCCGAGAAAGCTTGGAGAGAGCGAGAGGTGGATCGGCGAATGTGTAACCCATGATCAGCTGTAGCTTGAAGGTACCGTAAGATGCGTTTGACCATAATCCAGTGATCAGTATTAGGAGACTGCATAAACTGACATACTTTATTCACTGCAAAGGAAATATCCGGACGTGTCAATGTAACATACTGAAGAGCCCCAACAATGGAGCGATACTGTATGGGGTCCGGATGGGGAGCACCCCCTGAATCAGAATCCTTTGTCATGGCCATTGGGGTCTGAACAGGTTTACAATCAACCATGCCTGCCTTTAAAAGAAGATCTTTAATGTAGCGGTTTTGAGATAATAATAATCCAGCAGAGTTCCGAACAACCTCAATTCCTAAGAAAAAATGGAGATCATCAAGATCCTTAATAGAAAATTCCTTAGCAAGCTTTTGAAGAAGAAGAGAAATCTGACTGGAGTCATTGCTGGTTACCAAAATATCATCAACATAAATGAGCACATAGAGGACATGAGACCTCATCCTTAAAATAAATAATGAAGGATCAGTTTTGCTGGCAACAAACCCTAGTCGGAGAAGAAATTGGGAGAGACGGTGAAACCAGGCACGGGGTGCTTGTTTTAACCCATATAAAGATTTGTGGAGATGACAGACATAATCTGCATGGTCGCGATCCTCAAACCCTGACGGTTGGGACATGTAGACTTCTTCTGTTAGGTTGCCATGTAAAAAGGCATTATGAACATCTAATTGCCGGATGGACCAACCTTGAGAGATTGCAATACTTAGAATAGACCGAATGATGGTAGGTTTGATAACCGGACTGAATGTCTCGTTGTAGTCGAGGCCAAGTTGCTGATGGAACCCTTTAGCAACTAGACGCGCTTTGTAACGCTCGAGAGACCCATCAGCTTTTCTCTTGATCCTGTACACCCATTTACACCTGACCAAATTCTTTTGATGAGATGAACGTGGAACAAGAGACCACGTACCATTGCGAATTAAGGCATTAAATTCTTCAGTCATTGCAGCACGCCACTCAGAGTATTTAGAGGCTTGAGTAAAGCAAGTAGGTTCTATGGTGAGGATAGTGGTGGTGAGGGCGGATGGCTGGTTGGAACGGGGTCGAAGTACCATGGAATGTGTACGGGTGGGTTGGACAGGTGGGTCAGGGGAGGTTTTGTCTTGCAGGGAGCTAGTTGTAGGGGAAGGCGTAGGAAGGGAAGGTTTTGCTGATGAGGGGAGGTCAGTAAGTAATCTGGTCCGAACAGGTGCAGAGTCGTTAATGCTAAAGGGGCTTGGAGTGGGATCGATCATAGGAGAAGGTGTTGAGGCAGACCGAGAAAAGGGGGATGCAGCCGATGATGAGTTGGACAGACGATGCAAAGGAGAATGTGGAATTGGTGGAGGAACAGATGGTAGTGGGGTGGCCTCTTGTAGAGGGTGAAGTAATGTAACGCCCCAAGGTGGGGAAGAGGGAGATGATGGTGGTGGACAAGTTAATGAAGACTGAGATTGAAAAGGAAAGGTAGATTCGTCGAAGTGAACGTGCCTAGCGATATATGTATGATTTGTTTTTAAATCGAGACATCGATAGGCACTATGAGAGGGACTATAGCCGAGAAACACACACGGTTGAGACCGATACTCCATTTTATGTCGATTGTAAGGACGAAGAAGAGGATAGCAAAGACACCCAAAAATTCATAGGAAGGCATAGGATGGTGGTTTGTTGTGAATGAGTTCGAAGGGGGATACATCACTAGAGACTTTAGATGGCATCCTATTAATGAGAAAAATAGTCGTTTCAAAGGCATAGTGCCAGTATGACATGGGCATGGATCCATGAGCAAGAAGGGATAGACCGGTTTTCGTAATATGATGGTGACGACGTTCGACAGCCCCTTGTTGCTCATGGGTGTGAGGAGCAGCAACACGATGGGTAATGCCAATTTTACGAAAAAATTGAGGAAGAGAGCGAAATTCTCCTTCCCAGTCAGTTTGGATTGATTTAATAGTACGAGAGAAATGCCGTTCAACCAAGGCTTGAAATTGTAAGAAAGTAGAGAATACATCAGATTTGCGCATTAATGGATAAAACCAAATATATTTACTTTGATCATCAACAAAAATTATGTAGTAGCGGTGTCCTAACAAAGATGGAGTAGGGGAAGGACCCCAAACATCACTATAAATAAGATCTAATGGAAACTAACTGCGACGATGGGACGGAGGTAAATGCAACTTACTAGACTTGCCTAATTGACATGAGGGACAAAGGGAACGAAGATGTGTAGACTTGCAGGGTAGATTATTGGTCTTCACCATGGAGCGAAGCAAGCGATAATGGGGATGGCCCAAACGGTTGTGCCAGCCATCAAGAGTGGTGCTCTCGGCTACATGAACAGATGCAGACAACGGAGAAGGGCTGGAATGGAGAGTGTATAATCCTCCTTTACTCGGACCGGATAATACTATGGTCTTGGTAGTTCGATCCTTCACAAGAAAATGAGAGGGGTGAAATTCAAAAAAGACATTGTTATCTTTTGCAAACTGTTGTACGGAAAGTAAATTTTTAGAAATAGAAGGAACGTGTAAGATGTTAGATAACTGAAAAGAAAGAGAAGAGTAGGGAGAGAAAAAAGAACCATGACCAATATGTGATATATGTAATCCCTTACCATTGCCTACATGCACCTGATCAGGACCAGTGTACTCATCATAGGAGGACATAGAATGAATGTTAGGAGTGATATGGTGAGATGCTCCTGTATCTGGGTACCAAGTGAGGACAGTGGAGGGGTGAGGGGTAGGGAGAAGTGGTGGATTAGGGTGATGTTGAGATGGATTTGGATTTGGATTTGGATATGGTGAATATGAGAAATTGGCATTGGATTGTGGAGAGGAAAAGTATGGATATGGTTGCTGAGGGCGATAGAAGTAGGTGGCATTAGAGTGGTTGTTACGATTGCAAAACGAACACCATTAAGAACCACGGCCACCAGGTGGACCAAAATGACCACGACCTCGACCAAACTTGCCACGTCCTCCACGACCTCTAGTAAAGCCACGGTCAATAGAGGGCCTAGGATCATTAGAAGAATGGACAAACCGTTGAGCAGTATTGATGATAGGATTGGTAGGAGTGGCATCAGCAACAGTTAATTTTCTAAATGCCCGCATGCTTTCATGGCTAAGTAACAGCCCATGAAGTTCAGTGTATGTCGGAGGGGTGTGTCGGTTGAGAATGCCAGGGACCGCATCCTGTAGATCATCACATAGAGCACGCAATACATGAAGATTAAATTCGGTTGGCTTGAGGGCATTACCAGAGGCAGCAAGTTCATCAGCCACAGCTTTAGCACGTCGGAGCAGAGAGGTGACGGTCTCATCTGATTTTTGACGTAGATTCTGCAACTCTAGATGCAGAGACATGAGCCTGGTAGGAGATGCTGAACCAAAGGCTTCATGAAGAGTGGTCCAGCACTCAAAACTAGTCTCTTTGTCAAGAAGAAGAGGAACCAAATCTTCAGATAATGAAGCAACAAGAAGGCTTACGAGTTGGGCATCTTGTTGTTGCCAAGCAGTAGTGGCAATCGGATCGGTGGGCTGTGGGTGAAAGCCATCAAGGAACCCAAACAGGCCTTGACCCTTTAAGAAGGGAGTAATTTGCTTTCTCCAGATCAAAAAATTGGATGCATTTAATTTGATAGATAGAAAATGCTGTGCCGATGGAAAGGTGAGAGGGGTCATTGTGTTGGGTGGAGGAGGAGAAGAGGGATTGGAGGAGGTGGAGATAGATGAACTGGTGGCCATGAGAGAGCACAGAAGGAGGAAGAAGAAAAGATGCTCGTTGGAGCTTCAATGGCTCTGATACCATAAAGAAGGTAATATCTTTATTGAGGATAATTTCTAATTCTTTTATTTCATTGTTCTCCAATAGGAGTATATATAGATTACAAGGTCTAGCTATTGTAGCAATTACAAGAAGAAGGAATATCTCGATTACATACTAAGTAAAGAGAAACCAAATGTAGAATAGCTAAACAAGGAGAAAGACCAAATAAGAGAGAAAGACCAAATAGGAGTGCCAGCCAAATATGAATATGTGTTGACTTGCTAAATATAGGAAAGAGCCAAATAAGACTGCAAGCCAAAATAGAATGTTGGGTTGGAATGATTGTGTGCTGATACATGGTCAAGTTAATTTAGTGTTTGAGGGTTTTGAGTAAGTTTTGCTTTTCTTAGAAGATACCCATTATGTGCTAATGTGATGTTATAATTGTGATCTTTTAAATTAGACTTTCCTATGTTTTCCCTATTTTTCCCATCCTCACAAGTCCCAATGGGGTGGGATGCTTGGAGTGGCAGAAAGGGAAGCTTACACGATGGCTGGGGCAATTTCTCTAGCAAGATGATTGAGAGGGAGAGGAAGGGTAAAAGAGAAGGTGAAGGGACGAAGAAAGAAAGAAAGGCAAGTAAAAAGAATAACCGTGAAATTTAGAAATGTCAGCAACATAAATGAAGAGTTTGGTAGCGACATGTGGTATGCTGGGAGATGACTACTCCATAATTTGATATGTTAACACAAAATTTCACCCCTAATATCCATTAAGCATTTTACTTTTATTATATAGATCTCATCATGGCAAGTAATTGACTAAAATATCCTCCTCTAAGTCAGTGAAGCTTGATTGCAATGGAGTTGCGAATACTGTAACCAAAGTCAAACTTGGTGCTGGTTTAAGGGCGTCTCATTTCGTTCGTGTGAATAAAGTAGCGCTTGTTCCATGCCAATCGGAACTCAGCACCTAATTAGACGCATGTGAGTGGGTAAAGAGGAAAGAGGATTTGATGAACTATCATGACTTCTATTAATGAATGCAAGGGTGAAATGAGATTTTTCATTAGTTGGAAGATAACTAATTGGGGGTGTTGTGGACCATCACCTCAGCCTCGGTCGATCGGATCCTTGATCATAGCTAAGGTTTTGATAGACTTGATCCTCGATTGAAATCGAGACTGCTAATCTGAGAGATATTTTGTATTCTGACTCTTTGGATTGTGGCCGACTAAAATGGTGCGACTGTCCACTTGTACCAAAAAAAAAGGTTGGCCATAGCTAATCTGAAGGAGTTGAACATGAGAATCTAGATCAATTGATCTGATTCAGTAAGCTTGCAATCCTAGAAAGATCAGACTCGGACCTCGGCCATGGTCGAGGTAGGTAGGGGCCAACCACCTATCTCGGCCACGACTGACCTAAATAAGATTATTCAAAGAAGGCAGTAATCCCAATCTAGAAGGGATCCATTTTTCTCATGATTTTGGAAAGGTCAGTTAAAGAAAAAAATCATCGAGATTGAATCCCACCCTGGATCACAATTAATGACTAGCTCCATATCGCAAATGTGGAAACAACCACCACCAAAGTGATCGACACACAATATCAAGGAAGCAGCCAATCTCCCCAATGCACATGATTCTTACTCTCCCTTTATAAATAGAAGGAGAGCAGAGATCCTAGATAAGCTCTAGAAAGATCTCATAGCATTCCACTCTCTTTATGTTCTCTATTTTTCATCTAACTTGAGCATCAAAGGGTCTCCACCGAAAAATCTTTCGATCAATGACTTTTTATAGGTCTCGCTGCAGTCATTAGAGTCACCCACTCTAGCACCTCATCCTAGCTGAAGACCCATCCTCCTCATCCCAATTGAGGAGTCTTCAGCCAAGAAGATTAGTGCACCTCACTGAGATCAGTTCCAACCTCTCTAACTTAAAATTTGGCAGCAACAAGTTGATGCTAAAAGGAGGGCCCTCGAAGTCTTTATTCGAGGCTAGTCTTTTGAAAGGGAGAAAAATCATGAGGCCACGAAGAGGAAATTTGAATACCTTTTGCCATTCTAATGGCGTGCGAATGAATAACATCTATCAGGAAGCTGTTGCACCTGAATCGGCTCAAGTACCCCCACCTTCTCAACTGGTGTTGGCGACCTCCAATGAGCAATTCATTAGCCTCGTTCAGTAGGTGCAAGGTCTATCTACTGTTATGCAAGGGATGTAATAGTTGTTGCGCCTTAGCCTATTCTGAAAGCTCCACACTGGGACTAGACTAGACTAGCAACCCTTCACTCACCTCTTTATAGTCCGAGGTAGGGGCATAACCAACTCTACCGACCAGCAAGCTCTGATCGAGGATGACGTAGGCATTCACCAACTTCACATTGGAAAGGGATTCCACCCTGGGCAACTTCTCCTCGATAACTTTAGATTTAAAGCCTCAAATAGTGTGGTTGACTATAAAATCTTGATAGCTGGACTTAAGATCATCAAGGAGCTAAAAATTCGGCACCTAAGGGTTTATAGTGATTCATAGCTTGTCGTCGGTCAAGTGTGAGGTGAATATAAGACACGAGAGTCTAGCATGATCAAATACTTGTAAAAGATGAAGGACCTCACATCCAGCTTTGCACCCTTGAATATTCAATAGATTCTAAGGTCAGAAAATGCTAGAGCCGACCTCATGTCAAAACTCGCTACCAAGGGAGCTACCAACCTCAAGAGAAGCTCATACCTAAAAATATTGGAGAGTCCAAGCATTGAGGAAGCCCTAATGCTGACTCATCATGAGCCATGTTGGATGGACCCAATCATCCAGTTTTTGAAGGATGGAACTCTATTTGCTGAGTATGAAAAGGTCAATAGGTTGAGGCACCAAGCACCTCGATACTTGAGGTATGAAGAAAAATTATATAAGAGATTCTATTAACTACCACTACTTCAATGGCTTCGCCAGACTTTGCTATTTGAGAGGTTCATGAAAGTATTTGCAGTAATTACTTAAAGGATAGAGCCTTTGCTTACAAAGTACTATGACAAAGTTATTTTTGGCTGACCATGCAGCAAGATGTATCTCACCTTGTATAAAGATGTGACTGGTTCTAGATGAATGCTAACATCCAATGTTGACCTTCAACCCCCTTGACACCGATCACAATGCCTTGACCCTTCGCCCAATGAGGGATGAATATTTTCAAACCATTTTCAGTTGCTATCACACAAAAGAAATTTTTGCTTGTTATAATTGACTACTTCACGAAGTGGATGGAAGCAGAAGCACTGGCATGCATCATCGAAACTAAAATCTGTGACTTCATATGGATGTCCATTATCTACCCATTCGATCTACCATGAGCTATTATCATAGACAATGGACATCAATTTGACAATACTAAGTTCGTAGTATTCTATAGGGAGCTTAGAATCCCGCATCTCATGATCTCAATTATGCATCCCCAAAGTAATGGAGAGGCAGAAGTAACTAAATGAATTTTACTATAGAGATTGAAGGTGAGACTGGATAGAGCTTAGGGCCTATGGGCCAAAGAGCTTTATAACAAACTTTAGGCCTACCAAATGATGTAACAAGTCCCTACCGAAGAAACACCATTCAACTTAGCCTTCAAGATAGAGGCTGTGATATCACTCGAAGTTGGTTGGCCCATCTTCACTTATAGTGGAGAAGTTTAACGAAGAAAATAACTCGGATGACCTAAAGGCAAACTTAGACTTGCTAGAAGAGATGAGAGAGCAAGTTTGACTTTGAATGGTGACTTACCAATAGAAAGTAGCTTGGTAATATAAATCAAGAATTAAAAAGAAAAAAGCCTTTCGAGTAGGGAACCTCATCCTACGAAAAGCTGAATTGTCCCACCCTAATCGAATAGGAAAAGTTATCATTAAATTGGAAAGGCTTGTACCACATCGATGAGGTGGTGTACTTAGAAGCATACAGACTTCACTGACTAGATAGAGCATTAATTCTTTGAACCTAGAATGTCAAAAATTTACAAATTTACTACCCCTGATATAACTTTCATTAAAAAATAATAAAAACCTATTTTTTGCTGATTGAAAATGCCTTCCTTGTATTCCTGATCATGAACGAGGCCAATAGACACTCCTCATCCTTGGATGAGTCGAGCAAAAGCTAGCAATGAAGCCAACAGATGCTCCTCATCTTTGAACAAGTTGAGCAGAAGCCAGCAATGAGGACAATGGGCACTCCTCATCTTCCGATGAGTAGAGCAGAGGCCGACGATGAGGCCAATAGGCTCTCCTTAGATAAGATGAGTGGAGGCCAGTGATGAGACCAATGAGCACTTCTCGTTCTTGGATAAGCAGAGTGGAGGCCAACGACAAGGCAAATGGGCACCCCTAATCTTCAGATGAGTTAAGTGAAGGCAACAAAGCTAATAGGTACTCCTCATCCTTGAACGAATCGAGTGGAGGTTAGTGAGGAGTCCAACAGATGCTCCTCATCCTCGAACGAGTTGAGCAAAGACTAATGACAAGGTCAACGAGCACTCCTATCCTCGGATGAGCACACTTCATCCTTAGATGAACTGTGTGAAGGTCTGAAGAGGGGGACGACTCTCCCATTGAGGTCCAATCCACATGACTTTGATCATGAAGAATAACAAAGAAAAATAAAAGAACATCAATAGCACATGGCAAAGATGAAGTTGAAAAAGTATGATTTGTATTAAAGATGAGAGATTTACAATGGAGAGGTCGGCCTATTACAAAGTCTATTCAGCCAAAACGGAAGAATACAAAAAGGGTCCAACCATAAAATTTACTCAGTCAGGGCCAAGCTCAAGTATAAAAAAGAAAGAAACAAACAAGTTTTAGGCATTGACAGGGGCATTAGGCTTCTCGATTGGACCTTCGAGCTTCAGTAGCACAATCACAGGTGGAGGCTAGGGGACAGCTGCATCTTTGGCCGGCATAACCTCAACATGTCCCGACCCAGCTCCTTCCTCGATTCCTACATTCTCATTTGGAATGACCTCAACTCCAACTCCCCTATCCTCCTTGTTGGCATCTAGCAGGCCGAGATCAATATTAAGGAAGAGGCCTTGGATGTTCTCCCTGCATTCTGCGAAGTCCTTCAAGTATTTTATGATAAGAAATTTATCTATACCTTGTCTTTCAATGGTATATTTCTCTTCCAGTGCTTCCAAATTTCTTGAGGAAATTAAAGAAAAATATAAAGATCATAGAGACAGTCAGACAATGCATTCAAAATCTGGCATCAACAAACAAATTCATCCTCTCATAGTCTCTTCTGATCATTCTTTACCTCTTTAGTATCTTGAGGTGTTTCATCAGAAAAAGATTGCAAGGATTAGATCTAGCACATATGCAATTTTTAGTATAATCAAAACAAATATCATCTCATCCTTCCAGCGAGGTTGGTGTCCTTAAATTGATCCAATTTAACAAAGTCTTGATTCATAACTTTGAAAGTAGTACTTGATTCAGTAGCCATCATGAGTATCACCTTAAAATTATTGTGGAGTGTTTGATTAGATAAAACAAAGGAACAATTTAAGGCTTTGAAGCGCATAAATCATTATCTTTAAGATGATATTTGCTCCCGTTCAAATAAGTTTGCTAATGAGTTCATGGCAAATCATCCCAAGATACAGCAAAGCCTTATGGAATTCTGCAAATAGCAATTTTGAAGAGATTCCCTAAAACCCTCTAGGAAACTATTTAGAAGCTAGAATAAGGGCTGAAAACATATCGGATATGGATCGGATACTAGTATATCTATGTCCGTATTTATTTTAATTAAGGAATACAGATACATATACATATATTAATCAGATATAAAAATTTATATTCATATTTGTTTCAAACACATATGTATACAAATCAAACACTGAAAATATAAATGTAAATATGGACACAAGTCGGATGATAAAATTTTATGACCATAAAATCAAAGATATTACTAAGTAGATAATAAATCAAGTTAGTAGCATGCTGATATGGTCATTTATTTTCTTCAAAAATTTATGAGTGTAATATAAAATTAAATAGATTACAAATAGAATTGGATATTTGGATATGGATCCACTACAATAGAAAAGGATATTTACGATATAAAAAAAAATATCGCAAATACTAAATTTTCATCACAAATATTTATTTATGATACAAATTTCGTTGTTAATATTTTAGTCACTAAAAATAGGATCGTAGATAATATTTTATGATAGAAACAATATTTTCGTCGCTAATAATATATTTTTTATGACATAAAATTTGCATCGTAAAATATTTTATTCTTTTTTAAATTATTTATGATGAAAAAATTTTCATCATAAATAGATAATTTTTATCATAAATAAAATTATTTATGATGAAATATTTCATTATAAATAATTTAATAAATAAATTTAATATTTTAAAAAATTAAATTAATTAATTTTTTGTGATAAAAAATTTACATCATAAATATTTTCATAGTAAAAAATTTATTTACGATAAAAATTTTCCATTGCATATAACTTTAAAAAATATTTTAATATTTAAAAAATATATTATTTGCAATAAATATCATATGTCACAAATGATTGTATTTGCGATGGATATTCCATCACAAATAATTTCATCACTAATTAAAATATAATATTTTTTTAAAAATAGTTTTTAAATATATTTTTAAATTTATATTTTTAATATTTTATATTTATAATCTATAAAATTAAAATAAAAAATTTACACAATAAACTCATAAATAAATTTGATCATTTTATTATATTAAAATATAATTATAAAAAAATAAATTTAATAATTACAAGAGGTCCAAAATAAAAATAAAAAAATATAGAAACAAACCACTGACCATTAAGCATCAGTATCTAGAGAAGGAGAATGGATGGAGCACGACGGATCGACCTGCTGCTGCCTCATCAACTCTATCATCAACTCCATCTATTTCATTTGTATTTGGAACAACTAGTAGGAATTGACGTATGCAATCAACTCATTAGCTCGCTGTCGACCCTCAGTAGTCTATCTCTGTATCTCCATCAGTCGGGCATCCCAGGTAGCATAGATGTCAGTCCTAGACGAGCATGAGGATGGGAGAGCTCTGATCCTATACTCTAGCCCTCTAACATAGCAGAGTCTCGTACCAAGCACCTGATCACAAATCTCCTCATCTTGTGGGTACGATCGAGCCCTCAAAAGTAGGCTGAAATCTCATCTCTATCATATGATCCTGAAAATTAAAGTTATAGCTATTTTAAGTTTATACTAAAAATCAAAATATCAATAAAAAATAATTAAAAAAACTTACATAAAGCTTCTAGCTCCCTGTCATCCACTCCCCTGATCGTCACTGATGGGTCCACTGGTAGATCTCGATCCTACCAGGAAGCTCGTCACTCTCTACATCTCTCTGTAATTTGAGAATAATTATTTAATTTTTTTTTAAATAGTTAAAGAGTTAAAATATGCTAAATAAAAATTACTTACCATCTGCTCTATATGACCAGTGAATGGCCTCAAACCTCTACAGTGCAAGACGATCTGTCTCGCTTGATTAGCTGCATTTTGGGTACATCAATCATGTACAGTTAACAGTCAAATAAATAAGTAACTAACTATATTTAAGAATAAATAATTTAATTATTAAATTCTAAAAAAAATTGGATGCTTAACCTGATTTGTCGGATCCTCATTCCTACGACATATGATAGTCCAATCCTCGATACTGATGCTGTCATATGGCCACTGCCATACTGCCTCCACCCCCTGGTCCTGCATTATAGCATACCAGTGGTAATGAATGCAATGGTGGTAATCTTTGAAACACAAGCATAGATGATCATCCACAGCTCATCGTATGTAATTATGCTTAAAATCAATAATATCAAATATAGCCTGCCAATAACAAATATTATAAGAATACAATGCTAATTAAATATTCACTAAATATTATTTTGTCTGTACATGGCTATAGAAGATCTCCTTCTGAGTCGATGTAACATGATGCCAATCAGAGAAAATCATAGGGGCATAGCTGTGGCATATAATGCCCAGCTCAATCCACCAAGGCTCGTACCATCTCCTAATGGGTATGGTGAAGTCGGACGGAATCTCCATATAGAGATACTATCCCTCGTGCTCCCATCTCCAACGCTCCAGGGCGAGGTTCTTCGACGGATCTCGCCCTCACCTCACCACCTACACCGAATGTTCTGAAATAATAATGAATAAATCATTAGTATAATAGATATCTATAAACCTAACAAATATAATTAAAATTAAATTTTATTATATAAAAAATATTAAAATATCACTCGAACCCACCTCTGCAGCACCCTCTGGTAGCTCCGATGGTGCGACAGTGAAAATGGGAAAAGGCTCATCCTCAGAGGGAGGTTGGGAACTCAGATGTGGTCGTCTCCCTCCTGACGCCATACCTGTAATGCTTAAACCATGCATATAACTAACTTAACATATAAATAAATATAATAATAAATAATTATAGCAAAAGATACATAAATGCTAATGAATAGAATTATATTACATACCATTATGGTAAGAGAAGATTCAACAAAGAAATAGATCTATTCATCAATATCCGTATCCTCCTTGATTTCTAGATTCTCCTCCGAATCACAATAATCGACTAATGTATCATCTTTTATCTCATTATTATTTATGAACCAATCATCGCCCTCCGAATCATCAAGATTAAATACAAAATCAGCTTCAACTTTGGAAGGCGGCAAATCAGTCTTATTCAAAGGAGTTGTCACAAATTCTTCGTCAACAAAGAGCTCGATCAATGTTTGTTCTTCCTCTTGAAAAGCTTTTTCTTCATGTAGATCTGAATTTTCATCCATCTCAAGTCGGATTGATATGTCATATACGCCTCTAGGTATTATTCTTTATACAATATATCAAGCACCTCGATACTTCAAATCCTTCAAATATATTATTTATTTTGCTTGAGTTGCTAATATATATGACTCATTCTGGTATCATATTCATGCAAAATTTACACCAGTAAAGTATGGATTGATATGAATACCGATCTTTTTATTGCTAATATCCCACCATTCACACTGAAATAAGAATACTGAATTATTAGACCTATACTTTAGTTCTATAATATCTATCAATACACCAAGATATTTAATCTCCTTTTTTTCTTCATATCCTATTGCAGGAATCCCACTATTCTGGATTCGTCTTTGTATCTCAAGCTCTCTTATATGAAATCTCATTCTTTCAATGACACATGATGCATAGTGGTTAACCCTTCGATTGGAGCCACATGTTAAATCGTACAACTTATCGATCATACCTTCTTCTTTATTGAAATACTTAGATTTCATCTACAATATAACATAAAAAATTATGTTAGTTTAAATAATTAATTTTATAATTATCAAAATATAATATAATACTAGTAGAACTTATATGATCTCCAAATTATTTTATAATTTTTTTTCTATATCGATCATCAACATCTGTATTATTCTTCTTGGATAGTATCCTCTTGTGCTCACTGCAACAAGTTATGATTTTTAATTTTATATCGATATAAAAAAATTAGTTAGAATATTAAAATGTATGCTAATATGATACTAACTCAATAAAATTTTTAATTTCTTCATAATTATTTAGAATATAGAAGTGTACCTTAGATAACTCATTCACATCTATAAACTTATATCTTCTTTCATCCATGGGCTGAACCATTTGTTTGAATATAGACAGTGTCGACTCATCATCACCCCATTCATGATCTACGTTACGATCTGTATGATTGAATTTTATTTCGATATCGTTAAGATATATCGAGTAAAATATGACACGCTCTGTAGCTATGTATGCTTCCGCTATAGACCCTTCAGACCATGCCTTATTGTGCACATATATTTTAAGGTACGTAAAAAATTATAAATAAAAATAAATTTATATTTAACTAATATATTTATATCTCATAATTGATATGACAAAGGAATTACAATTTCTTTACCTTTCAATAGGATACATCTATCGATAATGTACCGGTCTGATCAAAAAAGCTTCTTTTAGGAGATGAACAGTCAGGTGCACCATAACATCAAAAAATAATGATGAAAATATTTTTTTTAACTTACAAAGAATGAGCATAATATCTTTATCAAATTTTTCAAGTAAGTTAATCTTTAATTTTTGGCTAATTTTTGGAAGAACACTCCCAACTCAATCAATGCAGCTAGAACATCACCATTCAGATAGCCACGCATGACCATAGGAAGCAAGTACTATATCATCACATGAGAGCCATAACTTTTTATACCAGAGATATTGCCATCGTTGTTGCCAATACACCGTGATATATTTGAAGTGTAAGCATCATAAAATTTTATGATTTTGAACCATCCACAAAAACCCTTCTTCTTCTTGCCAAGTAGCGAATAACATGCAGGTGGCAACAAAAATTTATCACCTCAGTGAACTAAATGTGATTCCAATCAGATTCCCATTTTTTATAAATCAAGATGAGTTTTTGAATTATCTTTTATTTTTTTTGAGATGTTCAACACTGTACCGATGACATTATCATAAATATTTTTCTCAATATGCATTACATCCAAGTTATGATGAAGCAGTAGTTGCTTCCAGTACGATAGTTCAAAAAATATACTTCGCTTCGTCCAATTCAACTCAGCTTCAGTACGATTCTACTTGCGAGTACTCGATGTTTTTTCAAATTTCACATTTCTAATAGCTTTAAGTTGTTCTAAAACTTTCGCTCCACTTAACTCCTTAGATGGTGGATGTCGGTCGGACTCACTATTACAATATTAGTTATAAAGGATCCTCCAAAAGTGATTAGAAGGTAGAAACCATCGATGACTTATGAAACAGATTTTTCTTCTATTCTTTAAATATAAGGAGGATGTATCCTTATTGCATATTAGACATGTCAGATATCCTTTGATACTCCATCCAGATAAGTTTTTATATATAGAAAAATTATTTATGGTCCATAAAATCGAAGCATGCAACTTAAAATTTTTTCGATTGACAGAATCATATGTCTGTACTTCATTTTTCCATAGCTCCTTTAGATCATCGATTAAGGGTCATAGATATACATCAATTTCATTACCTAATACTTTCAGATCCGAAATATACAGTAATATAAAAATAAATAGTTCTTTCATGCATTTCTAAGATGACACATTATATGGTATAGGCATTATAGGCCATATACTGTAGAAAGTACTTATATTGCCAAAGAGATTAAATTCATCTGTTGCTGGACCAAGCCAAATATTGCATAGATCACTCGTAAAATGCAGATGATTTGCATCCAAATCTTTCCACACTACAGAGTCGATCTGCTGGCTAAATATGTTCTCCTCTAGAATCCATTGCTCATAATGCCATCTCATTTCTTTAGCTGTCCTTGTGGACATATATAACCTTTGAAGTCATGGAATCAATAGAAAATATCTCAAAATCTTATGAGGTATCTTCTTTTTTTTTCTATTATCAATTTTGTACCTAGGCTCACCACATTTTGGATATTAACTTGCTTATTCATTCTCCTTATAAAATAATATATAGTTATTTTTGCAGGTATGCATAGGAATATAGCCAAGTCTCAATTTCTGCATATATATTTTTGCTTCAGAATATAATTTCAGAAGTCTCTCTCCATTAGGAAGAGCTACTTTAATCAATACCAAATTTTGGTCAAATGATTTCTGACTCCATCGGTTCATGGTTTTACTATGAATCAATTTGATCAAAAACTCTAACTTGAAGAACTTTATACAATTTGGATAGAGTGGCTCTCATACATTTCTTACAAGTTTTGTAAACTATTCAAAAGTCCTTTCTACCTTATTAATATTTTGTTCATGATCAAAACTATCTTTAGATGTACTAGTACTCATAGGGACATTTGAGGGAACACCCTGATGTAAATTATCCAATAGTGAACCTATACCATCATATTTGATAGATTCAGCAGCATCACTATCATCTTCAAAATCATTATCGTCGTGCATAACTTCATTCAGATCATTCTCCCCATGCCATATCCAGTGAGTATACTTCTTATCCATGCCATAACGTAGCAGATGCTCCTCAACAAGGGATATGTGATGATATACTATATTGACACATCTCTTACATGGACACTTTATTCTACAGACACTGTTAGCCTTATGCTGTGCAAACTCAATAAAATTTTGAACATCATTTTGGTATTTAGACAAGAAAGTATCCCTCACATTCATCCAACTTTTGTCAATATCCATCTGACAATAAAGAAAACCATTAACAACAAAGAAAATATCCCTGGCATTCATCTGAACCAAATCTCGACCCGGATCTTAAACTAGATCCTGACCTGGATTCACTATCTACAGATTCTGCATATACAAATATAAGGAATTGCTATCTAATTATTTTATCATTTAAAATGACTTATATGATAAATGCATCCGAGCACCAACTAATAGGTAAAGATAGGTCCTATCTCTTTCAAAAATGCATCACTTTTATTGTTACCACAGCTTTATTTTTTGTTTCATATTCAGAGAAAATCCGGTAGTATCTCCCTATAGTTCTCCAAGTACATGATATAGATGGATCATATTTTAACTACATCTAATATATATCCGAAGAACAAACAAGATAACTACGATAAAATTTTCCACAATATAACAAAGAACACCATGATAACAATAAAAAATTGATGCATTTCTGAACTCTCCAAATGGGGCATCTAAGAGCCATTCACAGAATCCATTTTAGGGACTCTGGGATCGACTTTTGAATGGAAGTCTAAGGTTACATCAATGTATGCATTAAATCACTACCATGCATCTCTCTATGGAAATAGAGAGATGTATCCAGATTCGAATCCGACTCGGATCCCGATCTTGATCCGAATCCGACCCGGATTCTGACCTCGATTCCATCCGAATCATGACTTGGATTTGGATCAGACCCTGAACTAGATCTCGACTCAGATCTCGAACCAGACCAAGTCAATTCGGATCGGATCCCAACATGGATCTCGGATCGAATCTCGGATCTCGATTTGGATCTTAAACCGGATCTGATTCGGACCGGATCCAAGTCGATCTGGACTAGATCTTGGATCGAACAGTTCATATGCATTAAAATTTATTATTTTTATTAATAAATTATTAATTTTTTAAAAATAATTTTTTATTTTATTAATAAATTATTAATAAATCATTCTCCCACCCCTCGGGGCCTCAGTGGTCGTCCGCAGGAACACCACCCCCTCCCTTGACCATTGTAGGTCATCTGCGGGAATAAAACCCCCCCCACATCCTTCGCCCCCCGACCATCGCAGCGCATCTGTGGGAACAAACACCCCCCCTCGACCTCTGCCTTCGGTGCCCCTCTGCCCCACCCCCCTCCAATCGGCACATGGTCCTCTGGCCCTCATGAAACTCCCCCTTCACCCTCCCCCAGCCCTCAGGAAACCCCCCTCCTTCGGCCCCGGTGTGACCCACCCCAGCCAAACACCCCCTTCCTCTCCTTCCTGCCTGGGCACCGCCCCGCCCCTCCCTTCCCCACAGAGCCAAAAAAAAACTGTTTAGCTTAAAAGTCGGCTGTGACAGCGATGGGGGCAGCGGAGGGGGGGGTGATCACCGGTGAGGAAGCCTGAGAGGGTTTTGGCGGGTGAGAAGGAGGGAGAAAGGGAGAGAGCCAAAAGGGTGGGGAGATCTAGAGAGTCGGGAGGGTTTTGTGGGAACCAAGGAAGTGACTTGAGACTTTTATAAGATTTTTAGCGATGCAATTATTAACGACGAAAAATTTATGTCGCAACAAATTATTATTAGTGATGAAAATAGAATTTTCATTGCTAATAATTCCAACCAAAATTTTTTCCCAAAAAAATTTTTCCTCTAAAAAAATTTAACCAATTTTTTTAAAAAAAAACTAATTTACGATAAAAATGAAATATATGTCACTAATAACTATTATTATTGATGAAAATAAAAATTTCATCATAAATAATTTTCACCAAAAAAAATTTTTTTCTCAAAAAATTTTTCACTCTAAAAAAATTTAACAAAAAAATTCTAAAAAAAATTTGTGACTATAATTCTAATTATTTGTTATTCTTATTTTCCATCATAAATAATCTGCTATTTATTTTTTAAAATTTTTTTGATTTTCATAGATTATTTGCAACTAAAATTTTATGCTGCAAATAACAAATATTTGCAACACAAAATTCTTTCACATCATAAATATTAAATGATTTTTTTTTAAAAAAAATTTAATTTTTTATTGATTAGTTATGATAAAAATTTTTTATTACAAATAATTTAATATTTATGATGTAACTAAAATTTCTATCACAACTAATAAATTATTTATGACAAAATATTTTTCATCGCAAAAATCCTATATTCTTACAGTATTATTTTTTTTATTTTTTTAAATATGATATAATTTTAAAATTTAAATTCTATCTTCACCATTCATTATCTAAATAATTATCATTAGAGTATCATCAAAAAAGACTGTCTTGATCCAATAGCCCTAACTATGTTGATCAATAAAATTTGATTTTGACAGTCATAAGCAACCGTGTGATGATCTGATAGATAGAGACCATCAATAGATCTGCAAACTTACAACAATGATCTTGGTAATATTTTTAGCACACTATTAAAATCTCACTTTAATCGATATCATCATCATGATCAATTTAGCACGAGATAATTTGAGCCATTAAATAAAAAATGAGTGATCAAAAGGTCAAATAGCATCCAATTATAAAATAATTTTTTTAGATAAATAATCTTTGTTACTACTTTGATCATTTATATGGTGGAGATTGTAAAATTTAAACCACATGTATATGAACCATTCAAAACTCTATATCTTTCGATACTCATTTTTAAAGTCCTTAAGTAATTATACTTGTGCTTTTGTAAGATCTACTTAATGTGGATGGTTCATATACACACAATTTGTATTTTACGATCATCATCGTATAGACGATTAAAGTAGTAGCAAAGATTATTTATCTAAAAAATTATCTTATAATTGGATGTCATTTGATTTTTTGATCACTCATTTTTTATTTAACAGTCTAAATCATCTCATGCTAAATTGATCATGATAATGATGTCTGATTGAAGTAAAATTTTGATAGTATACTATAAATATCATAAAATCATCATTGTAAATTTTCAGACTCATCAATGATCTCTATCTATCAGATCATCACACAGTCATTCGTGACTGTCGAAATTCAATTTTCGTAATCAACATAGCTAGGGCTATCGGATCAAGACAGTCTTTTGTGATGATACTCTAATGATAATTATTTAGATAATAAATGATGAAAATAGATTTTAAATTTTAAAATTATATTATATTTAAAAAAAATTATATTCAGTTACAAAATATATTTGCGATCTATTTTTCGACTGTAAAATGTTAAAAAAATTTATAACCAAAAAATCAATTGTAAAATATTTGAATTATTTTTTTTAATTTATAAAAAATTTATGTCAAAAATAATTTGATATTTATTTTTTTAAAAAAATTAAATTTTCAGCAATTATTTATGATGGAATTTTACATCGTAAATAATTTAATATTTGTGATGCAAAATCATATTACGTTGCAAATATGAATTATTTGTGACATAAATTTTTTGCATTGCAAATAATTTAATATTTATTTTTTTTAATTTTTAATTTTTATCAATTATTTATGATGAAAAATTTACATCATAAATTAAATATTTACGATGTAAACCCATTGTGTGTTGCAAATACTAATTATTTGCTACGAATAAGTTTATATTGCAAATAATATGCTATTTTTTAAAAAATTTTTGATTTTCACTGATTAGTTGTGATAGAAATTTTGCATCATAAATAATTCAATATTTATGATGAAAAATCTATTTTACATCATAAATATTAATTATTTGTGATGAATAAATTTTTATCATAAATAATCTACTATTTATTTTTTTTTAATTTTTAATTTTCATTGATTATTTTGATGTAAATTTTGCATTGTAAATAATCCAATATTTATGATGAAAAATTTATTTTACATCACAAATACAATTTATTTACAAGGCAAAACTTTATGTCCCAAATAATCTGATATTTATTTTTTTAAAATTTTTGATTTTCATTGATTAGTTGCAATGGAAATTTTGCATCGCAAATAATTCATTATTTGCGATGCATAATCCATTTACGTCGTAAATACTTGTTATTTGTGATGCAAAAATTTATATCATAAATAATCTATTATTTTTTCAAAAAAAATTATTTTTTGATGATTATTTATGATGAAAATTTTATATCATAAATAATCAAATATTTACGATGTAAAGTCGATTTTACGTCGCAAATAATAGGTATTTGCGATGCAAAAAATTTACATCACAAATAATCAATGAATTTTTTTTAATATTTATGATTTTCATCGATTATTTATGATGCATATTTACGTCATAAATAATTTAATATTTACGACACAAACTATATTTTTTGTCACAAATAAATATTATTTATAATGAAAATTTTTTTTTTATCGCTAATAATTGATTATTTATAATGGAACTACTTTTGCATCGCAAATAGCATTATTTGCGACAAAAATATTTACGTCGTAAATAATTCTATCATAAAAATTTTATTTTTTATAGTGATTAGATAATTGTCTATCAATATCCATATCTATTTTTCTTTTATGAATATGGATATGAATATTTGTTGGATGCTAAAATTTCTATCCATATCTAGATATGAAAATAGACCCGATGGATATTATTTGATCCATTTTCACCCCGAAGCTAGAAGAAAGAATAAAGATTTTAAGATATCAGGAAGAGAATAAAAACAAAAGATTATTATTTTCAATCACAGGACTCTATATTTATATAGTCCGAATAGGTACAAGACATTTTCCTTATACACAACTTTTAATTCATAGATATGTGACTTTTCAACCCATAGATACATGATTTTTGAATTTGTAAATATGTGATTCTTTAATTTAAACTTAAGTCTAATACTGACTATTATCTTACAATGGTGATATAGTACAAAAGCACCTCTCCAAAGTCACAAGACTTTAATGTTAAATTGAAGTATATCCGGTAAAGTATTTCGAAAAGAAGTCTCCTCAGAAAAATAACTATGAACATTTGTTGGACCCTTCCTCTCTCTTTTTGTTATTTATATATTTCTAAAAAGAGAATGCATATTATCTTACTAAATCCACTCAGTTGCCCAGCAATTTTCTTAACTAAGAAATTTAGGCCGAGAACCAATACAGGCACCTTATTAAATACAGTATACACCCTAAATTATAATCTGACCATGGCCTATTTGAATAAATGCTGAATTAATATGTATTCATATTACATATGACCTCTCAACATGCATGCTAAATAACCAATTGCAATTGACACAATATAATTCAAACATGGTAGCATTGCATCTAATTATACTAGTTTTATAGATTAGCATGCACTTAATAGTATCGAGCAAACATAACCTAATAATTGGATGAGTTATATTGCTTTTTTAAAAAAAAAGAAAGAATACAAGAGGCTTCTAATAACCCATTCAATTTATTGAGGTAATAAATTTTCATATTATGCATCCAAACTCTAACTCAGGTCACAAATATCCAACACTAGGTGATTTTTAATTGGCACCTACTGATTCAAAGGGGAAAGATATGCCGAACCTTCTACTTTTAAAATATTGAATCATTTATCAACCACGAGAGACTGCTTTGTCATTTGCATGGTAATAAATGTTAAAGTTATCCATACATGACTCCAATTAAATTTGAAAGTTAATTTCATTTAATATCCTGCACAATAATTCGATCCACGTTTGGAAATTATGACTTATTATTGGTTTTGTCATTTGTAAATTAAATATTTGTAACGGGCAGGAGGAAATCCATTGCCACCCACAGGAATCACCAACAGAGCTTGTAACCTGAAGTTTCATAGAGCCATATATGGGAGATCGGATCCCCTGAAGAATGTCTGGTTCGCAATCTGGACGCGATACATGAGGCCTTGAACCAGAGCGTTATGTGTACCAACCTCACCAGCCGAGCGCCAAACGTCTCACTCTCCATTTGAAAAAGGAAAGCCAGCCCTCTCGCTCTGTCCTTTTCTCGCAGTCGTCGCACTCTTCTGATAACGTTTTCTGTTTCTTCTATAAGAAAGTTCGATCTCTCAATCTTCATAAGCCTTCCACTTGCCCCAATTCAGCCCCCAAGAGCTCTCCGGTCTCCATCCATAGACGGTAATGAGCGCCTGCATCTATCTCTTCCATCGCAGTTTTCTTCGATTCCTACATAAGTTTGAGCTGTTTTCATTGTTGTTTGATTCAATTTGTTTCTTGGATCAATAAAACATTTGGTTGTCATGATGCTTTGGGTATGGATTATCTTTAGATGTTTCTTTTTCTTAGAAAGATGATGTTTTAATCTATGGTGATGCATCTAGAAGCCGGTTTATTTGTGATTTTTGGTGGATTGATTGGAAGCCCCTCCTTCTAAGGTGAGATTTTGGATTAAAAAGAATATGTTCCCATATTTCTGCGTGCAGGGACTCTGAGAATGTCGATAATGATCCATGTTTATTTTTTAAATGGAATGCAGATCACATCGAGATGCCTGTTTCATTGCTGATTTCAGAATTTTTAATTTATGGTTACGCATCTAGGCTGCAGTTTATTTGAGATTTTTGATGGATAGATTGGAAGTCCTTTATTTTAAAGTGAGATTTTGATTAAAAGTCTTGTGTTCCCTTATTTTTGAGATAGTCAACAATGATCCCTTTTTTCAAAAAAAAAAAATTGCAGATCACCTCTAGCTATCTCCTCCACTGTTGATTTTTCATCCATTTCTGCTCTTTTTGGTTCTTTCATTTTTCTATTGGATGTCAATTAGACTTTTCATTTTTAAGCGATCTTTTGTGTGAAGTCTCTATCAATGATATTGTATTTGAAAGCTGGCCTTTTGTCTGTTCAAATGGATTAATTAGAATTCATTTTTTTAACATGGATCTTTATTAGGAATTTTGGTATTCTCCTCTTTTAGCCTGCAAGAACTCTGA